>NW_028276650.1:0-76602 GCF_052056855.1 Sturnus vulgaris | reverse complement strand
ATACGGGAAAAGAAATGTTGACATTTGAATGAGATTGTTCATACCCCAGTAAAGGTTGCTTTGAAAGGTTGTGGAAGTCCTGTTAGGAAACATGGCTTTACAAGTCCTTTCCACCAGGAGACAACAGCTGCAGAACATCTGGGTGTGCCAGTGTTGAGAGCACCAGCAAAGATCAAAGTGGAGAAGTTGGTGAACAATGGCAGTGGCCTGGCGGAGGGCAAGTGGGGTGCTGGCTGTGGGACCAGGGGAGTCCTGACTGATTTAGGAGGCGTGTGATGGTCTGTGCCAGCAAGCAGAATAGTGCTGTGGCCTTGGCACACTGCTAATACTGGAATTCAGTGGGGTCACTGGGCAGGCTGAGTGTGTGAGCTGCTGGAGGGACCCAGGTTGCCCACATGTAAACATCCAGTCTCACTCTTGCCAGCCACAGAAAGGAGCAGGATGTGGCTGCTGGCGATGCCTGTCACGTATATGTAGTGTATATGTGTGCTATCCCAGCCTGCTGGGAACGCTTCTTCTTTGGGACTGCTTGGGCTGAGGGAGAGAAAGCAGTGGTAGTTTCTGAGGTTTCGAGTTTGCTCGAGTTTCTCAGGCTGTTTCTGGAGCCACCCAGAGTTCTCTTCCTTGAAGCATTTCAAGTCCTGCTAATTTTCAAAATTCAAACAGACACAGCCCTAAGCTAGTTGATCTGACTTCAGAGCTATTCTTACGCTGAGCTGTTGGATGATCTGATCTCCTGAGATGTCTTCCATCTCAGTTTATGACCTGGTTCTTGTGAAAAGTAGGATCTTTTAGCCTGGAGAAGAGAGGTTTCTGGAGAGACAGTATTGTGGCCTTTGAATATGTAAAGAGGGTATAAGACAAATGGAGAAAGACTTTTTAGGAAAGTTTGCAGAGACAGGATAAGGGGCCATGCTTTCAAACTGAGACTAGGTTTAGATTGGCTAAAAGGAAAAACTTTTCTACAATGAAGCTGGTGAGACACTCAAACGGGTGTTCCAGAGAAGTTGTGGATGCCCCATCATTGAGAGTGCTCCTTATCAGTTTGGCTAGTCTTGAGCAATTTGATCTACTGTAAGATCTACCTGGCAAGGAAGTTGGACTACATGATCTTTAATCACAGACTGTTGTATGATTCCGTGGAAGACAGAATGCAGTAAAGTTCATATTTCAGATTTTGGCGCAGACATATTTATTTTTTCTCACTTTATGCATCATTGCAATGACAACTTGTTAGCTTCTGAAATGATTAGCTGAGATTGATTTCCTTCCTTAGTTTCATTTTCTCTGTTATTCCTTCACTCTTGGACATTTTTTTTCACTAGATTCCCTCTTTCAGTAAACTGCCCTTAAGTATCACTTTGCTCCCCACCTGGCTTTTTTTTTTTTTTTCAATGACACCTTTTCACTGGTTCGTTTTGGGCCTTTGCTGCTTGAAGTCCAGCAGCCTCCTTGTCTGAGCATTACGGAGCTTTCTTTACAGCTTCATCACTATGCAAAAAGCCATAAATTACTGTGTTCCATCTCACATACCATCAAGTATCACACTAATATTCCCTCTGCTGAATAGCTGGTTGGTTTACATAGACCAGCCAAATACCAGGAAATCCAGATGGCAGCAAGAATCTTGTAGACTACTCCCGCTGTTCATTTAAATTCTGGAGAAGTCACGTGAGGTATCACATTCTCTTGAAAGAAGTGTCTATCATCTCGGACATTCTAGAATGGGCTATTAATATTGTCATGAGTTTCTGGCTAGACTTTTTAGTATGCAAATTCAAATTCAAATGATCTGAAATGATAGAACTTCAAGAATTTTTTTTTCCCAGAATCGAAGTATGATGGAGTTCCATAGGGAGAATCTTAATCTTAGTTATTCTATTCCATCTCACATCATGGCTGGGGGAAGGGAGAAGGGAGTATCTTTGGGGGACAATGGGTTCCGGTGTAGTCAGTAAGCTGGGCAGAGGAGCCATCAGGTATTTTCTGTTGTTGGGCGGGGGGGGGGGGGGGGGGGGGATTCGTGTGAACTCTTCCTTTCTTGTACCCTGCCACTAGTATTGTTGCTAAAATTGTTTGTTTTCTCATCCAAGTGACAAAATCAGCACACTTAATGAGGGATGAAGAGGGAGCAGCGACCTCAGAACAGGAGGAAGAAGAAGCAGAGCCTGCTGTCCTCCAGAAGAAAAAAACACTACCAGCCAATTTTGCATCATCTGTGAACTTCCTGGGCGTGTACTCTATGCCCTTGTCCA
Source organism: Sturnus vulgaris (assembly GCF_052056855.1). Taxonomy (NCBI): domain Eukaryota; kingdom Metazoa; phylum Chordata; class Aves; order Passeriformes; family Sturnidae; genus Sturnus; species Sturnus vulgaris. The sequence goes on along the minus strand of NW_028276650.1, from coordinate 74,347 downwards.
GAACACTGAGCAAGATATTAAACAGGCCCAAGACTGAGCCTTGGGGACCAGCTGGATGAACTCTATTTCCCACCACTCTGTGGGCCTGGCCATCACCCAGTTTGTCACCCAGCAAACAGCCCACCCATGCAAACCATAAGCAGACAGTTTCTTCAGGAGAATGATGTGAGACTCATTGCAAAAAGGATCAGGGAGATGCCTAGGAAGAGTCTCAGGTGAATCCAGGAGACTATAGTGGAGGAAGGACGCGAGGAAGAAGAAGGCGTTCTTAAAGTAGCACCCTGGCAGCAGCCCTGAAAGGGCGCATAACACACGGCGTCTCGCTGCCCTCCGTTCTACATACTCGCAGCTCCCTCTGCCGACTTGCAAAAGTTGCTACCAGAGCAGAGGCGGCCAGATTGAAGAGGCAGTGCCTAGGTTCACCTTCTCCTTACTGCACGTAAGCCACGTCCAGCTCCTCGCTGCACTCTGGATTTCCCTTCTCCGCGGCACTTACAGTGGTGCTGTGTGCAACTCGGCGCCTAGAAGCGACCGCCAATGCTTTCACAGCGGGCTGCAAGGGAACCAAGGAGCAGCACAAGCAGCAGTGCTTCAGCTTGCTCCTTCCGACTGCTAAGGGCACTTGGGAGGGCAAGCGAGAGTCAACCACCTTCCTCTCCTAGTAGCCTGTAACGTGGTGCACACAAGCACGGGACGAGTGCTGCTTCGTTCACCGCCCTCGCCCACGCCTGGCGCTGCTTTCACTTGCCGGCGGCCAGAAGCCGCTGCAAGGGCGCCACACAACCACAAGTGCGCCGGCAGCCAAGAGCTAGAGAACGCTGCTTCTGCCCAAGCCCGCCTAGGGCGTGCACCTTTGTTCTCAGAGCTCCGTGCAACAGTCTGCCTCTCTCGCAGTTCGAATGGAAAACGAAAGCTTTTCGCCTACCCCCTTCACAGAGATCCGTTGCCAGGACGAGAATGCCTTGTGGCCGGAGCTCCCCCCCGCCGCGAGGAAGCTGCTATTAGCACCGCGTTGCAGGGACACGTCTCGCTTCTTGACTACGTGCTCAGCGCTCTCCGAATTCGCCGCTAGCTCCACGGTCTTTCTCAGCTGCAAGTAGCAGCGCTCACAGTACATAGAGCTTCGCAAGGACCGAAGACCCGGAGGGAAGTATCGCACTCGAAAATGTGCCAGGATAGAGACGTTCTACACTGAGTAGAGACACAGACAGACAGAGAGTTCTACACTGCCCCTTCTCGTCGGCCATCTTGTGCTCTGCTGCCTCTGCTGTGACGAATAGGTCCTTGAAAGGCGAGCGACAGCGGCTCTCCAGGCACTGAAAAGAGTTCCCTAGGGACTTTTCGATGTAAAACTTTTTCCACCTCCAAAAATACATGGGTAAGTCCTAAAAGTTTTGGTTTTCTTAAGAATAGTTTCGCCCAAGTTTTGCTGTTCTAAACACCCATGGTTTCAGTCTTCACTTAACTGCTTGTTTCTGTCTTTTTGGCTAGTGGCAATCTAATTCTAAGGTAACTAGATGTGTTGGAAATCCATAAATTACATCTCAAGTTAGATGGGAAAATTGGCTCGGAAGAAAATGGAATTGAGAATTTGGAAAGAATCCAGAGTGAGCTGATGTCACAATCCGAGATTCCCTTGGGTTCCAAATCCTTTCATTTGTGTTTTTGTGGGCTTTTTGAAGGCGGTGTACAGTTGAAGCCATGATTTAGCTGCGGTGAGACCTGCTCTGCTGTAAAAGCATTATTTTCTCAGTGAGCATGGACAACAGTTAGAGTGTCGTCTTTTAAGATTCCCTGCACTCCACTTATGGTGGCAAAAGCAGTGCCTTGACTGTAATCATAAAAGTGATTACAGCTTCATTGCTTTGACATCATGTAGGATGCTTCCTCCATCTGCTGTGGTCAGCATTAAGTAACAGATTTCTCAGTTTCTAGGAAGAGTCTAGCAAACAATCACCTTGCTCCTTCTCTTGCATTTATTCATCACTGCTATGCTGCTATACAGACAGGTAGTCTGTTTATGATTCAACAATTCAATGGGACATCAAGTAAATAACAAAGCAAAACTAACTACCGAAAGCACTATAAGGGCCAGAGATTAGCTTGGATCAAAACAGGTATTCTCCTAGCATTGTTTACAAACGAGTCAGCATGTGAAACAGAAGGCACAATGTAGTTTGTGCCTTGTTTTGGGCATGCCCGGAAGAAGGAAATTCTGATTTCACATACGGGAAAAGAAATGTTGACATTTGAATGAGATTGTTCATACCCCAGTAAAGGTTGCTTTGAAAGGTTGTGGAAGTCCTGTTAGGAAACATGGCTTTACAAGTCCTTTCCACCAGGAGACAACAGCTGCAGAACATCTGGGTGTGCCAGTGTTGAGAGCACCAGCAAAGATCAAAGTGGAGAAGTTGGTGAACAATGGCAGTGGCCTGGCGGAGGGCAAGTGGGGTGCTGGCTGTGGGACCAGGGGAGTCCTGACTGATTTAGGAGGCGTGTGATGGTCTGTGCCAGCAAGCAGAATAGTGCTGTGGCCTTGGCACACTGCTAATACTGGAATTCAGTGGGGTCACTGGGCAGGCTGAGTGTGTGAGCTGCTGGAGGGACCCAGGTTGCCCACATGTAAACATCCAGTCTCACTCTTGCCAGCCACAGAAAGGAGCAGGATGTGGCTGCTGGCGATGCCTGTCACGTATATGTAGTGTATATGTGTGCTATCCCAGCCTGCTGGGAACACTTCTTCTTTGGGACTGCTTGGGCTGAGGGAGAGAAAGCAGTGGTAGTTTCTGAGGTTTCGAGTTTGCTCGAGTTTCTCAGGCTGTTTCTGGAGCCACCCAGAGTTCTCTTCCTTGAAGCATTTCAAGTCCTGCTAATTTTCAAAATTCAAACAGACACAGCCCTAAGCTAGTTGATCTGACTTCAGAGCTATTCTTACGCTGAGCTGTTGGATGATCTGATCTCCTGAGATGTCTTCCATCTCAGTTTATGACCTGGTTCTTGTGAAAAGTAGGATCTTTTAGCCTGGAGAAGAGAGGTTTCTGGAGAGACAGTATTGTGGCCTTTGAATATGTAAAGAGGGTATAAGACAAATGGAGAAAGACTTTTTAGGAAAGTTTGCAGAGACAGGATAAGGGGCCATGCTTTCAAACTGAGACTAGGTTTAGATTGGCTAAAAGGAAAAACTTTTCTACAATGAAGCTGGTGAGACACTCAAACGGGTGTTCCAGAGAAGTTGTGGATGCCCCATCATTGAGAGTGCTCCTTATCAGTTTGGCTAGTCTTGAGCAATTTGATCTACTGTAAGATCTACCTGGCAAGGAAGTTGGACTACATGATCTTTAATCACAGACTGTTGTATGATTCCGTGGAAGACAGAATGCAGTAAAGTTCATATTTCAGATTTTGGCGCAGACATATTTATTTTTTCTCACTTTATGCATCATTGCAATGACAACTTGTTAGCTTCTGAAATGATTAGCTGAGATTGATTTCCTTCCTTAGTTTCATTTTCTCTGTTATTCCTTCACTCTTGGACTTTTTTTTTCACTAGATTCCCTCTTTCAGTAAACTGCCCTTAAGTATCACTTTGCTCCCCACCTGGCTTTTTTTTTTTTTTTCAATGACACCTTTTCACTGGTTCGTTTTGGGCCTTTGCTGCTTGAAGTCCAGCAGCCTCCTTGTCTGAGCATTACGGAGCTTTCTTTACAGCTTCATCACTATGCAAAAAGCCATAAATTACTGTGTTCCATCTCACATACCATCAAGTATCACACTAATATTCCCTCTGCTGAATAGCTGGTTGGTTTACATAGACCAGCCAAATACCAGGAAATCCAGATGGCAGCAAGAATCTTGTAGACTACTCCCGCTGTTCATTTAAATTCTGGAGAAGTCACGTGAGGTATCACATTCTCTTGAAAGAAGTGTCTATCATCTCGGACATTCTAGAATGGGCTATTAATATTGTCATGAGTTTCTGGCTAGACTTTTTAGTATGCAAATTCAAATTCAAATGATCTGAAATGATAGAACTTCAAGAAATTTTTTTTCCCAGAATCGAAGTATGATGGAGTTCCATAGGGAGAATCTTAATCTTAGTTATTCTATTCCATCTCACATCATGGCTGGGGGAAGGGAGAAGGGAGTATCTTTGGGGGACAATGGGTTCCGGTGTAGTCAGTAAGCTGGGCAGAGGAGCCATCAGGTATTTTCTGTTGTTGGGCGGGGGGGGGGGGGGGGGGATTCGTGTGAACTCTTCCTTTCTTGTACCCTGCCACTAGTATTGTTGCTAAAATTGTTTGTTTTCTCATCCAAGTGACAAAATCAGCACACTTAATGAGGGATGAAGAGGGAGCAGCGACCTCAGAACAGGAGGAAGAAGAAGCAGAGCCTGCTGTCCTCCAGAAGAAAAAAACACTACCAGCCAACTTTGCATCATCTGTGAACTTCCTGGGCGTGTACTCTATCACTTTGTCCAGATCACTGAGCAAGATATTAAACAGGACTGGGCCCAAGACTGAGCCTTGGGGACCAGCTGGATGAACTCTATTTCCCACCACTCTGTGGGCCTGGCCATCACCCAGTTTGTCACCCAGCAAACAGCCCACCCATGCAAACCATAAGCAGACAGTTTCTTCAGGAGAATGATGTGAGACTCATTGCAAAAAGGATCAGGGAGATGCCTAGGAAGAGTCTCAGGTGAATCCAGGAGACTATAGTGGAGGAAGGACGCGAGGAAGAAGAAGGCGTTCTTAAAGTAGCACCCTGGCAGCAGCCCTGAAAGGGCGCATAACACACGGCGTCTCGCTGCCCTCCGTTCTACATACTCGCAGCTCCCTCTGCCGACTTGCAAAAGTTGCTACCAGAGCAGAGGCGGCCAGATTGAAGAGGCAGTGCCTAGGTTCACCTTCTCCTTACTGCACGTAAGCCACGTCCAGCTCCTCGCTGCACTCTGGATTTCCCTTCTCCGCGGCACTTACAGTGGTGCTGTGTGCAACTCGGCGCCTAGAAGCGACCGCCAATGCTTTCACAGCGGGCTGCAAGGGAACCAAGGAGCAGCACAAGCAGCAGTGCTTCAGCTTGCTCCTTCCGACTGCTAAGGGCACTTGGGAGGGCAAGCGAGAGTCAACCACCTTCCTCTCCTAGTAGCCTGTAACGTGGTGCACACAAGCACGGGACGAGTGCTGCTTCGTTCACCGCCCTCGCCCACGCCTGGCGCTGCTTTCACTTGCCGGCGGCCAGAAGCCGCTGCAAGGGCGCCACACAACCACAAGTGCGCCGGCAGCCAAGAGCTAGAGAACGCTGCTTCTGCCCAAGCCCGCCTAGGGCGTGCACCTTTGTTCTCAGAGCTCCGTGCAACAGTCTGCCTCTCTCGCAGTTCGAATGGAAAACGAAAGCTTTTCGCCTACCCCCTTCACAGAGATCCGTTGCCAGGACGAGAATGCCTTGTGGCCGGAGCTCCCCCCCGCCGCGAGGAAGCTGCTATTAGCACCGCGTTGCAGGGACACGTCTCGCTTCTTGACTACGTGCTCAGCGCTCTCCGAATTCGCCGCTAGCTCCACGGTCTTTCTCAGCTGCAAGTAGCAGCGCTCACAGTACATAGAGCTTCGCAAGGACCGAAGACCCGGAGGGAAGTATCGCACTCGAAAATGTGCCAGGATAGAGACGTTCTACACTGAGTAGAGACACAGACAGACAGAGAGTTCTACACTGCCCCTTCTCGTCGGCCATCTTGTGCTCTGCTGCCTCTGCTGTGACGAATAGGTCCTTGAAAGGCGAGCGACAGCGGCTCTCCAGGCACTGAAAAGAGTTCCCTAGGGACTTTTCGATGTAAAACTTTTTCCACCTCCAAAAATACATGGGTAAGTCCTAAAAGTTTTGGTTTTCTTAAGAATAGTTTCGCCCAAGTTTTGCTGTTCTAAACACCCATGGTTTCAGTCTTCACTTAACTGCTTGTTTCTGTCTTTTTGGCTAGTGGCAATCTAATTCTAAGGTAACTAGATGTGTTGGAAATCCATAAATTACATCTCAAGTTAGATGGGAAAATTGGCTCGGAAGAAAATGGAATTGAGAATTTGGAAAGAATCCAGAGTGAGCTGATGTCACAATCCGAGATTCCCTTGGGTTCCAAATCCTTTCATTTGTGTTTTTGTGGGCTTTTTGAAGGCGGTGTACAGTTGAAGCCATGATTTAGCTGCGGTGAGACCTGCTCTGCTGTAAAAGCATTATTTTCTCAGTGAGCATGGACAACAGTTAGAGTGTCGTCTTTTAAGATTCCCTGCACTCCACTTATGGTGGCAAAAGCAGTGCCTTGACTGTAATCATAAAAGTGATTACAGCTTCATTGCTTTGACATCATGTAGGATGCTTCCTCCATCTGCTGTGGTCAGCATTAAGTAACAGATTTCTCAGTTTCTAGGAAGAGTCTAGCAAACAATCACCTTGCTCCTTCTCTTGCATTTATTCATCACTGCTATGCTGCTATACAGACAGGTAGTCTGTTTATGATTCAACAATTCAATGGGACATCAAGTAAATAACAAAGCAAAACTAACTACCGAAAGCACTATAAGGGCCAGAGATTAGCTTGGATCAAAACAGGTATTCTCCTAGCATTGTTTACAAACGAGTCAGCATGTGAAACAGAAGGCACAATGTAGTTTGTGCCTTGTTTTGGGCATGCCCGGAAGAAGGAAATTCTGATTTCACATACGGGAAAAGAAATGTTGACATTTGAATGAGATTGTTCATACCCCAGTAAAGGTTGCTTTGAAAGGTTGTGGAAGTCCTGTTAGGAAACATGGCTTTACAAGTCCTTTCCACCAGGAGACAACAGCTGCAGAACATCTGGGTGTGCCAGTGTTGAGAGCACCAGCAAAGATCAAAGTGGAGAAGTTGGTGAACAATGGCAGTGGCCTGGCGGAGGGCAAGTGGGGTGCTGGCTGTGGGACCAGGGGAGTCCTGACTGATTTAGGAGGCGTGTGATGGTCTGTGCCAGCAAGCAGAATAGTGCTGTGGCCTTGGCACACTGCTAATACTGGAATTCAGTGGGGTCACTGGGCAGGCTGAGTGTGTGAGCTGCTGGAGGGACCCAGGTTGCCCACATGTAAACATCCAGTCTCACTCTTGCCAGCCACAGAAAGGAGCAGGATGTGGCTGCTGGCGATGCCTGTCACGTATATGTAGTGTATATGTGTGCTATCCCAGCCTGCTGGGAACACTTCTTCTTTGGGACTGCTTGGGCTGAGGGAGAGAAAGCAGTGGTAGTTTCTGAGGTTTCGAGTTTGCTCGAGTTTCTCAGGCTGTTTCTGGAGCCACCCAGAGTTCTCTTCCTTGAAGCATTTCAAGTCCTGCTAATTTTCAAAATTCAAACAGACACAGCCCTAAGCTAGTTGATCTGACTTCAGAGCTATTCTTACGCTGAGCTGTTGGATGATCTGATCTCCTGAGATGTCTTCCATCTCAGTTTATGACCTGGTTCTTGTGAAAAGTAGGATCTTTTAGCCTGGAGAAGAGAGGTTTCTGGAGAGACAGTATTGTGGCCTTTGAATATGTAAAGAGGGTATAAGACAAATGGAGAAAGACTTTTTAGGAAAGTTTGCAGAGACAGGATAAGGGGCCATGCTTTCAAACTGAGACTAGGTTTAGATTGGCTAAAAGGAAAAACTTTTCTACAATGAAGCTGGTGAGACACTCAAACGGGTGTTCCAGAGAAGTTGTGGATGCCCCATCATTGAGAGTGCTCCTTATCAGTTTGGCTAGTCTTGAGCAATTTGATCTACTGTAAGATCTACCTGGCAAGGAAGTTGGACTACATGATCTTTAATCACAGACTGTTGTATGATTCCGTGGAAGACAGAATGCAGTAAAGTTCATATTTCAGATTTTGGCGCAGACATATTTATTTTTTCTCACTTTATGCATCATTGCAATGACAACTTGTTAGCTTCTGAAATGATTAGCTGAGATTGATTTCCTTCCTTAGTTTCATTTTCTCTGTTATTCCTTCACTCTTGGACTTTTTTTTTCACTAGATTCCCTCTTTCAGTAAACTGCCCTTAAGTATCACTTTGCTCCCCACCTGGCTTTTTTTTTTTTTTCAATGACACCTTTTCACTGGTTCGTTTTGGGCCTTTGCTGCTTGAAGTCCAGCAGCCTCCTTGTCTGAGCATTACGGAGCTTTCTTTACAGCTTCATCACTATGCAAAAAGCCATAAATTACTGTGTTCCATCTCACATACCATCAAGTATCACACTAATATTCCCTCTGCTGAATAGCTGGTTGGTTTACATAGACCAGCCAAATACCAGGAAATCCAGATGGCAGCAAGAATCTTGTAGACTACTCCCGCTGTTCATTTAAATTCTGGAGAAGTCACGTGAGGTATCACATTCTCTTGAAAGAAGTGTCTATCATCTCGGACATTCTAGAATGGGCTATTAATATTGTCATGAGTTTCTGGCTAGACTTTTTAGTATGCAAATTCAAATTCAAATGATCTGAAATGATAGAACTTCAAGAAATTTTTTTTCCCAGAATCGAAGTATGATGGAGTTCCATAGGGAGAATCTTAATCTTAGTTATTCTATTCCATCTCACATCATGGCTGGGGGAAGGGAGAAGGGAGTATCTTTGGGGGACAATGGGTTCCGGTGTAGTCAGTAAGCTGGGCAGAGGAGCCATCAGGTATTTTCTGTTGTTGGGCGGGGGGGGGGGGGGGGGATTCGTGTGAACTCTTCCTTTCTTGTACCCTGCCACTAGTATTGTTGCTAAAATTGTTTGTTTTCTCATCCAAGTGACAAAATCAGCACACTTAATGAGGGATGAAGAGGGAGCAGCGACCTCAGAACAGGAGGAAGAAGAAGCAGAGCCTGCTGTCCTCCAGAAGAAAAAAACACTACCAGCCAACTTTGCATCATCTGTGAACTTCCTGGGCGTGTACTCTATCACTTTGTCCAGATCACTGAGCAAGATATTAAACAGGACTGGGCCCAAGACTGAGCCTTGGGGACCAGCTGGATGAACTCTATTTCCCACCACTCTGTGGGCCTGGCCATCACCCAGTTTGTCACCCAGCAAACAGCCCACCCATGCAAACCATAAGCAGACAGTTTCTTCAGGAGAATGATGTGAGACTCATTGCAAAAAGGATCAGGGAGATGCCTAGGAAGAGTCTCAGGTGAATCCAGGAGACTATAGTGGAGGAAGGACGCGAGGAAGAAGAAGGCGTTCTTAAAGTAGCACCCTGGCAGCAGCCCTGAAAGGGCGCATAACACACGGCGTCTCGCTGCCCTCCGTTCTACATACTCGCAGCTCCCTCTGCCGACTTGCAAAAGTTGCTACCAGAGCAGAGGCGGCCAGATTGAAGAGGCAGTGCCTAGGTTCACCTTCTCCTTACTGCACGTAAGCCACGTCCAGCTCCTCGCTGCACTCTGGATTTCCCTTCTCCGCGGCACTTACAGTGGTGCTGTGTGCAACTCGGCGCCTAGAAGCGACCGCCAATGCTTTCACAGCGGGCTGCAAGGGAACCAAGGAGCAGCACAAGCAGCAGTGCTTCAGCTTGCTCCTTCCGACTGCTAAGGGCACTTGGGAGGGCAAGCGAGAGTCAACCACCTTCCTCTCCTAGTAGCCTGTAACGTGGTGCACACAAGCACGGGACGAGTGCTGCTTCGTTCACCGCCCTCGCCCACGCCTGGCGCTGCTTTCACTTGCCGGCGGCCAGAAGCCGCTGCAAGGGCGCCACACAACCACAAGTGCGCCGGCAGCCAAGAGCTAGAGAACGCTGCTTCTGCCCAAGCCCGCCTAGGGCGTGCACCTTTGTTCTCAGAGCTCCGTGCAACAGTCTGCCTCTCTCGCAGTTCGAATGGAAAACGAAAGCTTTTCGCCTACCCCCTTCACAGAGATCCGTTGCCAGGACGAGAATGCCTTGTGGCCGGAGCTCCCCCCCGCCGCGAGGAAGCTGCTATTAGCACCGCGTTGCAGGGACACGTCTCGCTTCTTGACTACGTGCTCAGCGCTCTCCGAATTCGCCGCTAGCTCCACGGTCTTTCTCAGCTGCAAGTAGCAGCGCTCACAGTACATAGAGCTTCGCAAGGACCGAAGACCCGGAGGGAAGTATCGCACTCGAAAATGTGCCAGGATAGAGACGTTCTACACTGAGTAGAGACACAGACAGACAGAGAGTTCTACACTGCCCCTTCTCGTCGGCCGTCTTGTGCTCTGCTGCCTCTGCTGTGACGAATAGGTCCTTGAAAGGCGAGCGACAGCGGCTCTCCAGGCACTGAAAAGAGTTCCCTAGGGACTTTTCGATGTAAAACTTTTTCCACCTCCAAAAATACATGGGTAAGTCCTAAAAGTTTTGGTTTTCTTAAGAATAGTTTCGCCCAAGTTTTGCTGTTCTAAACACCCATGGTTTCAGTCTTCACTTAACTGCTTGTTTCTGTCTTTTTGGCTAGTGGCAATCTAATTCTAAGGTAACTAGATGTGTTGGAAATCCATAAATTACATCTCAAGTTAGATGGGAAAATTGGCTCGGAAGAAAATGGAATTGAGAATTTGGAAAGAATCCAGAGTGAGCTGATGTCACAATCCGAGATTCCCTTGGGTTCCAAATCCTTTCATTTGTGTTTTTGTGGGCTTTTTGAAGGCGGTGTACAGTTGAAGCCATGATTTAGCTGCGGTGAGACCTGCTCTGCTGTAAAAGCATTATTTTCTCAGTGAGCATGGACAACAGTTAGAGTGTCGTCTTTTAAGATTCCCTGCACTCCACTTATGGTGGCAAAAGCAGTGCCTTGACTGTAATCATAAAAGTGATTACAGCTTCATTGCTTTGACATCATGTAGGATGCTTCCTCCATCTGCTGTGGTCAGCATTAAGTAACAGATTTCTCAGTTTCTAGGAAGAGTCTAGCAAACAATCACCTTGCTCCTTCTCTTGCATTTATTCATCACTGCTATGCTGCTATACAGACAGGTAGTCTGTTTATGATTCAACAATTCAATGGGACATCAAGTAAATAACAAAGCAAAACTAACTACCGAAAGCACTATAAGGGCCAGAGATTAGCTTGGATCAAAACAGGTATTCTCCTAGCATTGTTTACAAACGAGTCAGCATGTGAAACAGAAGGCACAATGTAGTTTGTGCCTTGTTTTGGGCATGCCCGGAAGAAGGAAATTCTGATTTCACATACGGGAAAAGAAATGTTGACATTTGAATGAGATTGTTCATACCCCAGTAAAGGTTGCTTTGAAAGGTTGTGGAAGTCCTGTTAGGAAACATGGCTTTACAAGTCCTTTCCACCAGGAGACAACAGCTGCAGAACATCTGGGTGTGCCAGTGTTGAGAGCACCAGCAAAGATCAAAGTGGAGAAGTTGGTGAACAATGGCAGTGGCCTGGCGGAGGGCAAGTGGGGTGCTGGCTGTGGGACCAGGGGAGTCCTGACTGATTTAGGAGGCGTGTGATGGTCTGTGCCAGCAAGCAGAATAGTGCTGTGGCCTTGGCACACTGCTAATACTGGAATTCAGTGGGGTCACTGGGCAGGCTGAGTGTGTGAGCTGCTGGAGGGACCCAGGTTGCCCACATGTAAACATCCAGTCTCACTCTTGCCAGCCACAGAAAGGAGCAGGATGTGGCTGCTGGCGATGCCTGTCACGTATATGTAGTGTATATGTGTGCTATCCCAGCCTGCTGGGAACACTTCTTCTTTGGGACTGCTTGGGCTGAGGGAGAGAAAGCAGTGGTAGTTTCTGAGGTTTCGAGTTTGCTCGAGTTTCTCAGGCTGTTTCTGGAGCCACCCAGAGTTCTCTTCCTTGAAGCATTTCAAGTCCTGCTAATTTTCAAAATTCAAACAGACACAGCCCTAAGCTAGTTGATCTGACTTCAGAGCTATTCTTACGCTGAGCTGTTGGATGATCTGATCTCCTGAGATGTCTTCCATCTCAGTTTATGACCTGGTTCTTGTGAAAAGTAGGATCTTTTAGCCTGGAGAAGAGAGGTTTCTGGAGAGACAGTATTGTGGCCTTTGAATATGTAAAGAGGGTATAAGACAAATGGAGAAAGACTTTTTAGGAAAGTTTGCAGAGACAGGATAAGGGGCCATGCTTTCAAACTGAGACTAGGTTTAGATTGGCTAAAAGGAAAAACTTTTCTACAATGAAGCTGGTGAGACACTCAAACGGGTGTTCCAGAGAAGTTGTGGATGCCCCATCATTGAGAGTGCTCCTTATCAGTTTGGCTAGTCTTGAGCAATTTGATCTACTGTAAGATCTACCTGGCAAGGAAGTTGGACTACATGATCTTTAATCACAGACTGTTGTATGATTCCGTGGAAGACAGAATGCAGTAAAGTTCATATTTCAGATTTTGGCGCAGACATATTTATTTTTTCTCACTTTATGCATCATTGCAATGACAACTTGTTAGCTTCTGAAATGATTAGCTGAGATTGATTTCCTTCCTTAGTTTCATTTTCTCTGTTATTCCTTCACTCTTGGACTTTTTTTTTCACTAGATTCCCTCTTTCAGTAAACTGCCCTTAAGTATCACTTTGCTCCCCACCTGGCTTTTTTTTTTTTTTTCAATGACACCTTTTCACTGGTTCGTTTTGGGCCTTTGCTGCTTGAAGTCCAGCAGCCTCCTTGTCTGAGCATTACGGAGCTTTCTTTACAGCTTCATCACTATGCAAAAAGCCATAAATTACTGTGTTCCATCTCACATACCATCAAGTATCACACTAATATTCCCTCTGCTGAATAGCTGGTTGGTTTACATAGACCAGCCAAATACCAGGAAATCCAGATGGCAGCAAGAATCTTGTAGACTACTCCCGCTGTTCATTTAAATTCTGGAGAAGTCACGTGAGGTATCACATTCTCTTGAAAGAAGTGTCTATCATCTCGGACATTCTAGAATGGGCTATTAATATTGTCATGAGTTTCTGGCTAGACTTTTTAGTATGCAAATTCAAATTCAAATGATCTGAAATGATAGAACTTCAAGAAATTTTTTTTCCCAGAATCGAAGTATGATGGAGTTCCATAGGGAGAATCTTAATCTTAGTTATTCTATTCCATCTCACATCATGGCTGGGGGAAGGGAGAAGGGAGTATCTTTGGGGGACAATGGGTTCCGGTGTAGTCAGTAAGCTGGGCAGAGGAGCCATCAGGTATTTTCTGTTGTTGGGCGGGGGGGGGGGGGGGGATTCGTGTGAACTCTTCCTTTCTTGTACCCTGCCACTAGTATTGTTGCTAAAATTGTTTGTTTTCTCATCCAAGTGACAAAATCAGCACACTTAATGAGGGATGAAGAGGGAGCAGCGACCTCAGAACAGGAGGAAGAAGAAGCAGAGCCTGCTGTCCTCCAGAAGAAAAAAACACTACCAGCCAACTTTGCATCATCTGTGAACTTCCTGGGCGTGTACTCTATCACTTTGTCCAGATCACTGAGCAAGATATTAAACAGGACTGGGCCCAAGACTGAGCCTTGGGGACCAGCTGGATGAACTCTATTTCCCACCACTCTGTGGGCCTGGCCATCACCCAGTTTGTCACCCAGCAAACAGCCCACCCATGCAAACCATAAGCAGACAGTTTCTTCAGGAGAATGATGTGAGACTCATTGCAAAAAGGATCAGGGAGATGCCTAGGAAGAGTCTCAGGTGAATCCAGGAGACTATAGTGGAGGAAGGACGCGAGGAAGAAGAAGGCGTTCTTAAAGTAGCACCCTGGCAGCAGCCCTGAAAAGGGCGCATAACACACGGCGTCCTCGCTGCCCTCCGTTCTACATACTCGCAGCTCCCTCTGCCGACTTGCAAAAGTTGCTACCAGAGCAGAGGCGGCCAGATTGAGAGGCAGTGCCTAGGTTCACCTTCTCCTTACTGCACGTAAGCCACGTCCAGCTCCTCGCTGCACTCTGGAGTTCCCTTCTCCGCGGCACTTACAGTGGTGCTGTGTGCAACTCGGCGCCTAGAAGCGACCGCCAATGCTTTCACAGCGGGCTGCAAGGGAACCAAGGAGCAGCACAAGCAGCAGTGCTTCAGCTTGCTCCTTCCGACTGCTAAGGGCACTTGGAGGGCAAGCGAGAGTCCAACCACCTTCCTCTCCTAGTAGCCTGTAACGTGGTGCACACAAGCACGGGACGAGTGCTGCTTCGTTCACCGCACCTCGCCCACGCCTGGCGCTGCTTTCACTTGCCGGCGGCCAGAAGCCGCTGCAAGGGCGCCACACAACCACAAGTGCGCCGGCAGCCAAGAGCTAGAGAACGCTGCTTCTGCCCAAGCCCGCCTAGGGCGTGCACCTTTGTTCTCAGAGCTCCGTGCAACAGTCTGCTCTCTCGCAGTTCGAATGGAAAACGAAAGCTTTTCGCCTACCCCCTTCACAGAGATCCGTTGCCAGGACGAGAATGCCTTGTGGCCGGAGCTCCCCCCCGCCGCGAGGAAGCTGCTATTAGCACCGCGTTGCAGGGACACGTCTCGCTTCTTGACTACGGTGCTCAGCGCTCTCCGACATTCGCCGCTAGCTCCACGGTCTTTCTCAGCTGCAAGTAGCAGCGCTCACAGTACATAGAGCTTCGCAAGGACCGAAGACCCGGAGGGAAGTATCGCACTCGAAAATGTGCCAGGATAGAGGACGTTCTACACTGAGTAGAGACACAGACAGACAGAGAGTTCTACACTGCCCTTCTCGTCGGCCATCTTGTGCTCTGCTGCCTCTGCTGTGACGAATAGGTCCTTGAAAGGCGAGCGACAGCGGCTCTCCAGGCACTGAAAAGAGTTCCCTAGGGACTTTTCGATGTAAAACTTTTTCCACCTCCAAAAATACTGGTAAGTCCTAAAAGTTTTTGGTTTTAAAGAATAGTTTCGCCCAAGTTTTGCTGTTCTAAACACCCATGGTTTCAGTCTTCACTTAACTGCTTGTTTCTGTCTTTTTGGCTAGTGGCAATCTAATTCTAAGGTAACTAGATGTGTTGGAAATCCATAAATTACATCTCAAGTTAGATGGGAAAATTGGCTCGGAAGAAAATGGAATTGAGAATTTGGAAAGAATCCAGAGTGAGCTGATGTCACAATCCGAGATTCCCTTGGGTTCCAAATCCTTTCATTTGTGTTTTTGTGGGCTTTTTGAAGGCGGTGTACAGTTGAAGCCATGATTTAGCTGCGGTGAGACCTGCTCTGCTGTAAAAGCATTATTTTCTCAGTGAGCATGGACAACAGTTAGAGTGTCGTCTTTTAAGATTCCCTGCACTCCACTTATGGTGGCAAAAGCAGTGCCTTGACTGTAATCATAAAAGTGATTACAGCTTCATTGCTTTGACATCATGTAGGATGCTTCCTCCATCTGCTGTGGTCAGCATTAAGTAACAGATTTCTCAGTTTCTAGGAAGAGTCTAGCAAACAATCACCTTGCTCCTTCTCTTGCATTTATTCATCACTGCTATGCTGCTATACAGACAGGTAGTCTGTTTATGATTCAACAATTCAATGGGACATCAAGTAAATAACAAAGCAAAACTAACTACCGAAAGCACTATAAGGGCCAGAGATTAGCTTGGATCAAAACAGGTATTCTCCTAGCATTGTTTACAAACGAGTCAGCATGTGAAACAGAAGGCACAATGTAGTTTGTGCCTTGTTTTGGGCATGCCCGGAAGAAGGAAATTCTGATTTCACATACGGGAAAAGAAATGTTGACATTTGAATGAGATTGTTCATACCCCAGTAAAGGTTGCTTTGAAAGGTTGTGGAAGTCCTGTTAGGAAACATGGCTTTACAAGTCCTTTCCACCAGGAGACAACAGCTGCAGAACATCTGGGTGTGCCAGTGTTGAGAGCACCAGCAAAGATCAAAGTGGAGAAGTTGGTGAACAATGGCAGTGGCCTGGCGGAGGGCAAGTGGGGTGCTGGCTGTGGGACCAGGGGAGTCCTGACTGATTTAGGAGGCGTGTGATGGTCTGTGCCAGCAAGCAGAATAGTGCTGTGGCCTTGGCACACTGCTAATACTGGAATTCAGTGGGGTCACTGGGCAGGCTGAGTGTGTGAGCTGCTGGAGGGACCCAGGTTGCCCACATGTAAACATCCAGTCTCACTCTTGCCAGCCACAGAAAGGAGCAGGATGTGGCTGCTGGCGATGCCTGTCACGTATATGTAGTGTATATGTGTGCTATCCCAGCCTGCTGGGAACACTTCTTCTTTGGGACTGCTTGGGCTGAGGGAGAGAAAGCAGTGGTAGTTTCTGAGGTTTCGAGTTTGCTCGAGTTTCTCAGGCTGTTTCTGGAGCCACCCAGAGTTCTCTTCCTTGAAGCATTTCAAGTCCTGCTAATTTTCAAAATTCAAACAGACACAGCCCTAAGCTAGTTGATCTGACTTCAGAGCTATTCTTACGCTGAGCTGTTGGATGATCTGATCTCCTGAGATGTCTTCCATCTCAGTTTATGACCTGGTTCTTGTGAAAAGTAGGATCTTTTAGCCTGGAGAAGAGAGGTTTCTGGAGAGACAGTATTGTGGCCTTTGAATATGTAAAGAGGGTATAAGACAAATGGAGAAAGACTTTTTAGGAAAGTTTGCAGAGACAGGATAAGGGGCCATGCTTTCAAACTGAGACTAGGTTTAGATTGGCTAAAAGGAAAAACTTTTCTACAATGAAGCTGGTGAGACACTCAAACGGGTGTTCCAGAGAAGTTGTGGATGCCCCATCATTGAGAGTGCTCCTTATCAGTTTGGCTAGTCTTGAGCAATTTGATCTACTGTAAGATCTACCTGGCAAGGAAGTTGGACTACATGATCTTTAATCACAGACTGTTGTATGATTCCGTGGAAGACAGAATGCAGTAAAGTTCATATTTCAGATTTTGGCGCAGACATATTTATTTTTTCTCACTTTATGCATCATTGCAATGACAACTTGTTAGCTTCTGAAATGATTAGCTGAGATTGATTTCCTTCCTTAGTTTCATTTTCTCTGTTATTCCTTCACTCTTGGACATTTTTTTTCACTAGATTCCCTCTTTCAGTAAACTGCCCTTAAGTATCACTTTGCTCCCCACCTGGCTTTTTTTTTTTTTTTCAATGACACCTTTTCACTGGTTCGTTTTGGGCCTTTGCTGCTTGAAGTCCAGCAGCCTCCTTGTCTGAGCATTACGGAGCTTTCTTTACAGCTTCATCACTATGCAAAAAGCCATAAATTACTGTGTTCCATCTCACATACCATCAAGTATCACACTAATATTCCCTCTGCTGAATAGCTGGTTGGTTTACATAGACCAGCCAAATACCAGGAAATCCAGATGGCAGCAAGAATCTTGTAGACTACTCCCGCTGTTCATTTAAATTCTGGAGAAGTCACGTGAGGTATCACATTCTCTTGAAAGAAGTGTCTATCATCTCGGACATTCTAGAATGGGCTATTAATATTGTCATGAGTTTCTGGCTAGACTTTTTAGTATGCAAATTCAAATTCAAATGATCTGAAATGATAGAACTTCAAGAAATTTTTTTTCCCAGAATCGAAGTATGATGGAGTTCCATAGGGAGAATCTTAATCTTAGTTATTCTATTCCATCTCACATCATGGCTGGGGGAAGGGAGAAGGGAGTATCTTTGGGGGACAATGGGTTCCGGTGTAGTCAGTAAGCTGGGCAGAGGAGCCATCAGGTATTTTCTGTTGTTGGGCGGGGGGGGGGGGGGGGATTCGTGTGAACTCTTCCTTTCTTGTACCCTGCCACTAGTATTGTTGCTAAAATTGTTTGTTTTCTCATCCAAGTGACAAAATCAGCACACTTAATGAGGGATGAAGAGGGAGCAGCGACCTCAGAACAGGAGGAAGAAGAAGCAGAGCCTGCTGTCCTCCAGAAGAAAAAAACACTACCAGCCAACTTTGCATCATCTGTGAACTTCCTGGGCGTGTACTCTATCACTTTGTCCAGATCACTGAGCAAGATATTAAACAGGACTGGGCCCAAGACTGAGCCTTGGGGACCAGCTGGATGAACTCTATTTCCCACCACTCTGTGGGCCTGGCCATCACCCAGTTTGTCACCCAGCAAACAGCCCACCCATGCAAACCATAAGCAGACAGTTTCTTCAGGAGAATGATGTGAGACTCATTGCAAAAAGGATCAGGGAGATGCCTAGGAAGAGTCTCAGGTGAATCCAGGAGACTATAGTGGAGGAAGGACGCGAGGAAGAAGAAGGCGTTCTTAAAGTAGCACCCTGGCAGCAGCCCTGAAAGGGCGCATAACACACGGCGTCTCGCTGCCCTCCGTTCTACATACTCGCAGCTCCCTCTGCCGACTTGCAAAAGTTGCTACCAGAGCAGAGGCGGCCAGATTGAAGAGGCAGTGCCTAGGTTCACCTTCTCCTTACTGCACGTAAGCCACGTCCAGCTCCTCGCTGCACTCTGGATTTCCCTTCTCCGCGGCACTTACAGTGGTGCTGTGTGCAACTCGGCGCCTAGAAGCGACCGCCAATGCTTTCACAGCGGGCTGCAAGGGAACCAAGGAGCAGCACAAGCAGCAGTGCTTCAGCTTGCTCCTTCCGACTGCTAAGGGCACT
Source organism: Sturnus vulgaris (assembly GCF_052056855.1). Classification (NCBI taxonomy): domain Eukaryota; kingdom Metazoa; phylum Chordata; class Aves; order Passeriformes; family Sturnidae; genus Sturnus; species Sturnus vulgaris. The sequence goes on along the minus strand of NW_028276650.1, from coordinate 55,798 downwards.
TGGGAAGGCAAGCGAGAGTCAACCACCTTCCTCTCCTAGTAGCCTGTAACGTGGTGCACACAAGCACGGGACTAGTGCCGCTTCGTTCACCGCCCTCGCCCAAGCGTGGAGCCGCTTTCACTGGCCGGCGGCCAGAAGCCGCTGCAAGGGCGCCACACAACCACAAGTGCGCCGGCAGCCAAGAGCTAGAGAACGCTGCTTCTGCCCAAGTCCGCCTAGGGCGTGCACCTTTGTTCTCAGAGCTCCGTGCAACAGTCTGCCTCTCTCGCAGTTCGAATGGAAAACGAAAGCTTTTCGCCTACCCCCTTCACAGAGATCCGTTGCCAGGACGAGAATGTCGTGTGGCCGGAGCTCGCCCCCGCCGCGAGGAAGCTGCTATTAGGACCGCGTTGCAGGGACACGTCTCGCTTCTTGACTACGTGCTCAGCGCTCTCCGAATTCGCCGCTAGCTCCACGGTCCTTCTCAGCTGCGAGTAGCAGCGCTCGCAGTACACAGAGCTTCGCAAGGCCCGAAGACCCGGAGGGAAGTATCGCACACGCAAATGTGCCAGGACAGAGACGTGTTCTACGTTGTCCCTTCTCGTCGTGCAGTTTGTGCCTCTGCTGCTTCTGCTGTTAGGAATCGCTCCTTGAAAGGCGAGCGAGAGCGTCCTTCCGGGTGCATTGCACTGAGTCGAGTGCTCGCTCGGGACTTTGCACTCGGGGCCAAGGCAAGAGGGCGTGCTTGCCCGCAGAACCGAGAACACGCTGTTGGGCAGAGCTGCAACTGACCGCTGGAGTTCAGCTCTCGCCGGACGGCAGAAGGCGAAGAACGAAGCCGCTTGCGAGCGGCGCAGTGCAGCGAAGAGCTCTCCGAATTCGCCGCTAGCTCCACGGTCCTTCTCAGCTGCGAGTAGCAGCGCTCGCAGTACACAGAGCTTCGCAAGGCCCGAAGAGCCGGAGGGAAGTATCGCACACGCAAATGTGCCAGGACAGAGACGTGTTCTACGTTGTCCCTTCTCGTCGTGCAGTTTGTGCCTCTGCTGCTTCTGCTGTTAGGAATCGCTCCTTGAAAGGCGAGCGAGAGCGTCCTTCCGGGTGCATTGCACTGAGTCGAGTGCTCGCTCGGGACTTTGCACTCGGGGCCAAGGCAAGAGGGCGTGCTTGCCCGCAGAACCGAGAACACGCTGTTGGGCAGAGCTGCAACTGACCGCTGGAGTTCAGCTCTCGCCGGACGGCAGAAGGCGAAGAACGAAGCCGCTTGCGAGCGGCGCAGTGCAGCGAAGAGCTCTCCGAATTCGCCGCTAGCTCCACGGTCCTTCTCAGCTGCGAGTAGCAGCGCTCGCAGTACACAGAGCTTCGCAAGGCCCGAAGAGCCGGAGGGAAGTATCGCACACGCAAATGTGCCAGGACAGAGACGTGTTCTACGTTGTCCCTTCTCGTCGTGCAGTTTGTGCCTCTGCTGCTTCTGCTGTTAGGAATCGCTCCTTGAAAGGCGAGCGAGAGCGTCCTTCCGGGTGCATTGCACTGAGTCGAGTGCTCGCTCGGGACTTTGCACTCGGGGCCAAGGCAAGAGGGCGTGCTTGCCCGCAGAACTGAGAACACGCTGTTGGGCAGAGCTGCAACTGACCGCTGGAGTTCAGCTCTCGCCGGACGGCAGAAGGCGAAGAACGAAGCCGCTTGCGAGCGGCGCAGTGCAGCGAAGAGCTCTCCGAATTCGCCGCTAGCTCCACGGTCCTTCTCAGCTGCGAGTAGCAGCGCTCGCAGTACACAGAGCTTCGCAAGGCCCGAAGAGCCGGAGGGAAGTATCGCACACGAAAATGTGCCAGGACAGAGACGTGTTCTACGTTGTCCCCTCTCGTCGTGCAGTTTGTGCCTCTGCTGCTTCTGCTGTTAGGAATCGCTCCTTGAAAGGCGAGCGAGAGCGTCCTTCCGGGTGCATTGCACTGAGTCGAGTGCTCGCTCGGGACTTTGCTCTCGGGGCCAAGGCAAGAGGGCGTGCTTGCCCGCAGAACTGAGAACACGCTGTTGGGCAGAGCTGCAACTGACCGCTGGAGTTCAGCTCTCGCCGGACGGCAGAAGGCGAAGAACGAAGCCGCTTGCGAGCGGCGCAGTGCAGCGAAGAGCTCTCCGAATTCGCCGCTAGCTCCACGGTCCTTCTCAGCTGCGAGTAGCAGCGCTCGCAGTACACAGAGCTTCGCAAGAACCGAAGACCCGGAGGGAAGTATCGCACACGAAAATGTGCCAGGACAGAGACGTGTTCTACGTTGTCCCTTCTCGTCGTGCAGTTTGTGCCTCTGCTGCTTCTGCTGTTAGGAATCGCTCCTTGAAAGACGAGCGAGAGCGTCCTTCCGGGTGCATTGCACTGAGTCGAGAGCTCGCTCGGGACTTTGCTCTCGGGGCCAAGGCAAGAGGGCGTGCTTGCCCGCAGAACTGAGAACACGCTGTTGGGCAGAGCTGCAACTGACCGCTGGAGTTCAGCTCTCGCCGGACGGCAGAAGGCGAAGAACGAAGGCGCTTGCGAGCGGCGCAGTGCAGCGAAGAGCTCTCCGAATTCGCCGCTAGCTCCACGGTCCTTCTCAGCTGCGAGTAGCAGCGCTCGCAGTACACAGAGCTTCGCAAGGCCCGAAGAGCCGGAGGGAAGTATCGCACACGAAAATGTGCCAGGACAGAGACGTGTTCTACGTTGTCCCCTCTCGTCGTGCAGTTTGTGCCTCTGCTGCTTCTGCTGTTAGGAATCGCTCCTTGAAAGGCGAGCGAGAGCGTCCTTCCGGGTGCATTGCACTGAGTCGAGTGCTCGCTCGGGACTTTGCTCTCGGGTCCAAGGCAAGAGGGCGTGCTTGCCCGCAGAACTGAGAACACGCTGTTGGGCAGAGCTGCACCTGACCGCTGGAGTTCAGCTCTCGCCGGACGGCAGAAGGCGAAGAACGAAGCCGCTTGCGAGCGGCGCAGTGCAGCGAAGAGCTCTCCGAATTCGCCGCTAGCTCCACGGTCCTTCTCAGCTGCGAGTAGCAGCGCTCGCAGTACACAGAGCTTCGCAAGGACCGAAGACCCGGAGGGAAGTATCGCACACGAAAATGTGCCAGGACAGAGACGTGTTCTACGTTGTCCCTTCTCGTCGTGCAGTTTGTGCCTCTGCTGCTTCTGCTGTTAGGAATCGCTCCTTGAAAGACGAGCGAGAGCGTCCTTCCGGGTGCATTGCACTGAGTCGAGTGCTCGCTCGGGACTTTGCTCTCGGGGCCAAGGCAAGAGGGCGTGCTTGCCCGCAGAACTGAGAACACGCTGTTGGGCAGAGCTGCAACTGACCGCTGGAGTTCAGCTCTCGCCGGACGGCAGAAGGCGAAGAACGAAGCCGCTTGCGAGCGGCGCAGTGCAGCGAAGAGCTCTCCGAATTCGCCGCTAGCTCCACGGTCCTTCTCAGCTGCGAGTAGCAGCGCTCGCAGTACACAGAGCTTCGCAAGAACCGAAGACCCGGAGGGAAGTATCGCACACGAAAATGTGCCAGGACAGAGACGTGTTCTACGTTGTCCCTTCTCGTCATGCAGTTTGTGCCTCTGCTGCTTCTGCTGTTAGGAATCGCTCCTTGAAAGACGAGCGAGAGCGTCCTTCCGGGTGCATTGCACTGAGTCGAGAGCTCGCTCGGGACTTTGCTCTCGGGGCCAAGGCAAGAGGGCGTGCTTGCCCGCAGAACTGAGAACACGCTGTTGGGCAGAGCTGCAACTGACCGCTGGAGTTCAGCTCTCGCCGGACGGCAGAAGGCGAAGAACGAAGCCGCTTGCGAGCGGCGCAGTGCAGCGAAGAGCTCTCCGAATTCGCCGCTAGCTCCACGGTCCTTCTCAGCTGCGAGTAGCAGCGCTCGCAGTACACAGAGCTTCGCAAGGCCCGAAGACCCGGAGGGAAGTATCGCACACGCAAATGTGCCAGGACAGAGACGTGTTCTACGTTGTCCCCTCTCGTCGTGCAGTTTGTGCCTCTGCTGCTTCTGCTGTTAGGAATCGCTCCTTGAAAGGCGAGCGAGAGCGTCCTTCCGGGTGCATTGCACTGAGTCGAGTGCTCGCTCGGGACTTTGCTCTCGGGTCCAAGGCAAGAGGGCGTGCTTGCCCGCAGAACTGAGAACACGCTGTTGGGCAGAGCTGCAACTGACCGCTGGAGTTCAGCTCTCGCCGGACGGCAGAAGGCGAAGAACGAAGCCGCTTGCGAGCGGCGCAGTGCAGCGAAGAGCTCTCCGAATTCGCCGCTAGCTCCACGGTCCTTCTCAGCTGCGAGTAGCAGCGCTCACAGTACATAGAGCTTCGCAAGGACCGAAGACCCGGAGGGAAGTATCGCACTCGAAAATGTGCCAGGATAGAGACGTGTTCTACACTGAGTAGAGACACAGACAGACAGAGAGTTCTACACTGCCCCTTCTCGTCGGCCATCTTGTGCTCTGCTGCCTCTGCTGTGACGAATATGTCCTTGAAAGGCGAGCGACAGCGGCTCTCCAGGCACTGAAAAGAGTTCCCTAGGGACTTTTCGATGTAAAACTTTTTCCACCTCCAAAAATACATGGGTAAGTCCTAAAAGTTTTGGTTTTCTTAAGAATAGTTTCGCCCAAGTTTTGCTGTTCTAAACACCCATGGTTTCAGTCTTCACTTAACTGCTTGTTTCTGTCTTTTTGGCTAGTGGCAATCTAATTCTAAGGTAACTAGATGTGTTGGAAATCCATAAATTACATCTCAAGTTAGATGGGAAAATTGGCTCGGAAGAAAATGGAATTGAGAATTTGGAAAGAATCCAGAGTGAGCTGATGTCACAATCCGAGATTCCCTTGGGTTCCAAATCCTTTCATTTGTGTTTTTGTGGGCTTTTTGAAGGCGGTGTACAGTTGAAGCCATGATTTAGCTGCGGTGAGACCTGCTCTGCTGTAAAAGCATTATTTTCTCAGTGAGCATGGACAACAGTTAGAGTGTCGTCTTTTAAGATTCCCTGCACTCCACTTATGGTGGCAAAAGCAGTGCCTTGACTGTAATCATAAAAGTGATTACAGCTTCATTGCTTTGACATCATGTAGGATGCTTCCTCCATCTGCTGTGGTCAGCATTAAGTAACAGATTTCTCAGTTTCTAGGAAGAGTCTAGCAAACAATCACCTTGCTCCTTCTCTTGCATTTATTCATCACTGCTATGCTGCTATACAGACAGGTAGTCTGTTTATGATTCAACAATTCAATGGGACATCAAGTAAATAACAAAGCAAAACTAACTACCGAAAGCACTATAAGGGCCAGAGATTAGCTTGGATCAAAACAGGTATTCTCCTAGCATTGTTTACAAACGAGTCAGCATGTGAAACAGAAGGCACAATGTAGTTTGTGCCTTGTTTTGGGCATGCCCGGAAGAAGGAAATTCTGATTTCACATACGGGAAAAGAAATGTTGACATTTGAATGAGATTGTTCATACCCCAGTAAAGGTTGCTTTGAAAGGTTGTGGAAGTCCTGTTAGGAAACATGGCTTTACAAGTCCTTTCCACCAGGAGACAACAGCTGCAGAACATCTGGGTGTGCCAGTGTTGAGAGCACCAGCAAAGATCAAAGTGGAGAAGTTGGTGAACAATGGCAGTGGCCTGGCGGAGGGCAAGTGGGGTGCTGGCTGTGGGACCAGGGGAGTCCTGACTGATTTAGGAGGCGTGTGATGGTCTGTGCCAGCAAGCAGAATAGTGCTGTGGCCTTGGCACACTGCTAATACTGGAATTCAGTGGGGTCACTGGGCAGGCTGAGTGTGTGAGCTGCTGGAGGGACCCAGGTTGCCCACATGTAAACATCCAGTCTCACTCTTGCCAGCCACAGAAAGGAGCAGGATGTGGCTGCTGGCGATGCCTGTCACGTATATGTAGTGTATATGTGTGCTATCCCAGCCTGCTGGGAACACTTCTTCTTTGGGACTGCTTGGGCTGAGGGAGAGAAAGCAGTGGTAGTTTCTGAGGTTTCGAGTTTGCTCGAGTTTCTCAGGCTGTTTCTGGAGCCACCCAGAGTTCTCTTCCTTGAAGCATTTCAAGTCCTGCTAATTTTCAAAATTCAAACAGACACAGCCCTAAGCTAGTTGATCTGACTTCAGAGCTATTCTTACGCTGAGCTGTTGGATGATCTGATCTCCTGAGATGTCTTCCATCTCAGTTTATGACCTGGTTCTTGTGAAAAGTAGGATCTTTTAGCCTGGAGAAGAGAGGTTTCTGGAGAGACAGTATTGTGGCCTTTGAATATGTAAAGAGGGTATAAGACAAATGGAGAAAGACTTTTTAGGAAAGTTTGCAGAGACAGGATAAGGGGCCATGCTTTCAAACTGAGACTAGGTTTAGATTGGCTAAAAGGAAAAACTTTTCTACAATGAAGCTGGTGAGACACTCAAACGGGTGTTCCAGAGAAGTTGTGGATGCCCCATCATTGAGAGTGCTCCTTATCAGTTTGGCTAGTCTTGAGCAATTTGATCTACTGTAAGATCTACCTGGCAAGGAAGTTGGACTACATGATCTTTAATCACAGACTGTTGTATGATTCCGTGGAAGACAGAATGCAGTAAAGTTCATATTTCAGATTTTGGCGCAGACATATTTATTTTTTCTCACTTTATGCATCATTGCAATGACAACTTGTTAGCTTCTGAAATGATTAGCTGAGATTGATTTCCTTCCTTAGTTTCATTTTCTCTGTTATTCCTTCACTCTTGGACTTTTTTTTTCACTAGATTCCCTCTTTCAGTAAACTGCCCTTAAGTATCACTTTGCTCCCCACCTGGCTTTTTTTTTTTTTTTCAATGACACCTTTTCACTGGTTCGTTTTGGGCCTTTGCTGCTTGAAGTCCAGCAGCCTCCTTGTCTGAGCATTACGGAGCTTTCTTTACAGCTTCATCACTATGCAAAAAGCCATAAATTACTGTGTTCCATCTCACATACCATCAAGTATCACACTAATATTCCCTCTGCTGAATAGCTGGTTGGTTTACATAGACCAGCCAAATACCAGGAAATCCAGATGGCAGCAAGAATCTTGTAGACTACTCCCGCTGTTCATTTAAATTCTGGAGAAGTCACGTGAGGTATCACATTCTCTTGAAAGAAGTGTCTATCATCTCGGACATTCTAGAATGGGCTATTAATATTGTCATGAGTTTCTGGCTAGACTTTTTAGTATGCAAATTCAAATTCAAATGATCTGAAATGATAGAACTTCAAGAAATTTTTTTTCCCAGAATCGAAGTATGATGGAGTTCCATAGGGAGAATCTTAATCTTAGTTATTCTATTCCATCTCACATCATGGCTGGGGGAAGGGAGAAGGGAGTATCTTTGGGGGACAATGGGTTCCGGTGTAGTCAGTAAGCTGGGCAGAGGAGCCATCAGGTATTTTCTGTTGTTGGGCGGGGGGGGGGGGGGATTCGTGTGAACTCTTCCTTTCTTGTACCCTGCCACTAGTATTGTTGCTAAAATTGTTTGTTTTCTCATCCAAGTGACAAAATCAGCACACTTAATGAGGGATGAAGAGGGAGCAGCGACCTCAGAACAGGAGGAAGAAGAAGCAGAGCCTGCTGTCCTCCAGAAGAAAAAAACACTACCAGCCAACTTTGCATCATCTGTGAACTTCCTGGGCGTGTACTCTATCACTTTGTCCAGATCACTGAGCAAGATATTAAACAGGACTGGGCCCAAGACTGAGCCTTGGGGACCAGCTGGATGAACTCTATTTCCCACCACTCTGTGGGCCTGGCCATCACCCAGTTTGTCACCCAGCAAACAGCCCACCCATGCAAACCATAAGCAGACAGTTTCTTCAGGAGAATGATGTGAGACTCATTGCAAAAAGGATCAGGGAGATGCCTAGGAAGAGTCTCAGGTGAATCCAGGAGACTATAGTGGAGGAAGGACGCGAGGAAGAAGAAGGCGTTCTTAAAGTAGCACCCTGGCAGCAGCCCTGAAAGGGCGCATAACACACGGCGTCTCGCTGCCCTCCGTTCTACATACTCGCAGCTCCCTCTGCCGACTTGCAAAAGTTGCTACCAGAGCAGAGGCGGCCAGATTGAAGAGGCAGTGCCTAGGTTCACCTTCTCCTTACTGCACGTAAGCCACGTCCAGCTCCTCGCTGCACTCTGGATTTCCCTTCTCCGCGGCACTTACAGTGGTGCTGTGTGCAACTCGGCGCCTAGAAGCGACCGCCAATGCTTTCACAGCGGGCTGCAAGGGAACCAAGGAGCAGCACAAGCAGCAGTGCTTCAGCTTGCTCCTTCCGACTGCTAAGGGCACTTGGGAGGGCAAGCGAGAGTCAACCACCTTCCTCTCCTAGTAGCCTGTAACGTGGTGCACACAAGCACGGGACGAGTGCTGCTTCGTTCACCGCCCTCGCCCACGCCTGGCGCTGCTTTCACTTGCCGGCGGCCAGAAGCCGCTGCAAGGGCGCCACACAACCACAAGTGCGCCGGCAGCCAAGAGCTAGAGAACGCTGCTTCTGCCCAAGCCCGCCTAGGGCGTGCACCTTTGTTCTCAGAGCTCCGTGCAACAGTCTGCCTCTCTCGCAGTTCGAATGGAAAACGAAAGCTTTTCGCCTACCCCCTTCACAGAGATCCGTTGCCAGGACGAGAATGCCTTGTGGCCGGAGCTCCCCCCCGCCGCGAGGAAGCTGCTATTAGCACCGCGTTGCAGGGACACGTCTCGCTTCTTGACTACGTGCTCAGCGCTCTCCGAATTCGCCGCTAGCTCCACGGTCTTTCTCAGCTGCAAGTAGCAGCGCTCACAGTACATAGAGCTTCGCAAGGACCGAAGACCCGGAGGGAAGTATCGCACTCGAAAATGTGCCAGGATAGAGACGTTCTACACTGAGTAGAGACACAGACAGACAGAGAGTTCTACACTGCCCCTTCTCGTCGGCCATCTTGTGCTCTGCTGCCTCTGCTGTGACGAATAGGTCCTTGAAAGGCGAGCGACAGCGGCTCTCCAGGCACTGAAAAGAGTTCCCTAGGGACTTTTCGATGTAAAACTTTTTCCACCTCCAAAAATACATGGGTAAGTCCTAAAAGTTTTGGTTTTCTTAAGAATAGTTTCGCCCAAGTTTTGCTGTTCTAAACACCCATGGTTTCAGTCTTCACTTAACTGCTTGTTTCTGTCTTTTTGGCTAGTGGCAATCTAATTCTAAGGTAACTAGATGTGTTGGAAATCCATAAATTACATCTCAAGTTAGATGGGAAAATTGGCTCGGAAGAAAATGGAATTGAGAATTTGGAAAGAATCCAGAGTGAGCTGATGTCACAATCCGAGATTCCCTTGGGTTCCAAATCCTTTCATTTGTGTTTTTGTGGGCTTTTTGAAGGCGGTGTACAGTTGAAGCCATGATTTAGCTGCGGTGAGACCTGCTCTGCTGTAAAAGCATTATTTTCTCAGTGAGCATGGACAACAGTTAGAGTGTCGTCTTTTAAGATTCCCTGCACTCCACTTATGGTGGCAAAAGCAGTGCCTTGACTGTAATCATAAAAGTGATTACAGCTTCATTGCTTTGACATCATGTAGGATGCTTCCTCCATCTGCTGTGGTCAGCATTAAGTAACAGATTTCTCAGTTTCTAGGAAGAGTCTAGCAAACAATCACCTTGCTCCTTCTCTTGCATTTATTCATCACTGCTATGCTGCTATACAGACAGGTAGTCTGTTTATGATTCAACAATTCAATGGGACATCAAGTAAATAACAAAGCAAAACTAACTACCGAAAGCACTATAAGGGCCAGAGATTAGCTTGGATCAAAACAGGTATTCTCCTAGCATTGTTTACAAACGAGTCAGCATGTGAAACAGAAGGCACAATGTAGTTTGTGCCTTGTTTTGGGCATGCCCGGAAGAAGGAAATTCTGATTTCACATACGGGAAAAGAAATGTTGACATTTGAATGAGATTGTTCATACCCCAGTAAAGGTTGCTTTGAAAGGTTGTGGAAGTCCTGTTAGGAAACATGGCTTTACAAGTCCTTTCCACCAGGAGACAACAGCTGCAGAACATCTGGGTGTGCCAGTGTTGAGAGCACCAGCAAAGATCAAAGTGGAGAAGTTGGTGAACAATGGCAGTGGCCTGGCGGAGGGCAAGTGGGGTGCTGGCTGTGGGACCAGGGGAGTCCTGACTGATTTAGGAGGCGTGTGATGGTCTGTGCCAGCAAGCAGAATAGTGCTGTGGCCTTGGCACACTGCTAATACTGGAATTCAGTGGGGTCACTGGGCAGGCTGAGTGTGTGAGCTGCTGGAGGGACCCAGGTTGCCCACATGTAAACATCCAGTCTCACTCTTGCCAGCCACAGAAAGGAGCAGGATGTGGCTGCTGGCGATGCCTGTCACGTATATGTAGTGTATATGTGTGCTATCCCAGCCTGCTGGGAACACTTCTTCTTTGGGACTGCTTGGGCTGAGGGAGAGAAAGCAGTGGTAGTTTCTGAGGTTTCGAGTTTGCTCGAGTTTCTCAGGCTGTTTCTGGAGCCACCCAGAGTTCTCTTCCTTGAAGCATTTCAAGTCCTGCTAATTTTCAAAATTCAAACAGACACAGCCCTAAGCTAGTTGATCTGACTTCAGAGCTATTCTTACGCTGAGCTGTTGGATGATCTGATCTCCTGAGATGTCTTCCATCTCAGTTTATGACCTGGTTCTTGTGAAAAGTAGGATCTTTTAGCCTGGAGAAGAGAGGTTTCTGGAGAGACAGTATTGTGGCCTTTGAATATGTAAAGAGGGTATAAGACAAATGGAGAAAGACTTTTTAGGAAAGTTTGCAGAGACAGGATAAGGGGCCATGCTTTCAAACTGAGACTAGGTTTAGATTGGCTAAAAGGAAAAACTTTTCTACAATGAAGCTGGTGAGACACTCAAACGGGTGTTCCAGAGAAGTTGTGGATGCCCCATCATTGAGAGTGCTCCTTATCAGTTTGGCTAGTCTTGAGCAATTTGATCTACTGTAAGATCTACCTGGCAAGGAAGTTGGACTACATGATCTTTAATCACAGACTGTTGTATGATTCCGTGGAAGACAGAATGCAGTAAAGTTCATATTTCAGATTTTGGCGCAGACATATTTATTTTTTCTCACTTTATGCATCATTGCAATGACAACTTGTTAGCTTCTGAAATGATTAGCTGAGATTGATTTCCTTCCTTAGTTTCATTTTCTCTGTTATTCCTTCACTCTTGGACTTTTTTTTTCACTAGATTCCCTCTTTCAGTAAACTGCCCTTAAGTATCACTTTGCTCCCCACCTGGCTTTTTTTTTTTTTTCAATGACACCTTTTCACTGGTTCGTTTTGGGCCTTTGCTGCTTGAAGTCCAGCAGCCTCCTTGTCTGAGCATTACGGAGCTTTCTTTACAGCTTCATCACTATGCAAAAAGCCATAAATTACTGTGTTCCATCTCACATACCATCAAGTATCACACTAATATTCCCTCTGCTGAATAGCTGGTTGGTTTACATAGACCAGCCAAATACCAGGAAATCCAGATGGCAGCAAGAATCTTGTAGACTACTCCCGCTGTTCATTTAAATTCTGGAGAAGTCACGTGAGGTATCACATTCTCTTGAAAGAAGTGTCTATCATCTCGGACATTCTAGAATGGGCTATTAATATTGTCATGAGTTTCTGGCTAGACTTTTTAGTATGCAAATTCAAATTCAAATGATCTGAAATGATAGAACTTCAAGAAATTTTTTTTCCCAGAATCGAAGTATGATGGAGTTCCATAGGGAGAATCTTAATCTTAGTTATTCTATTCCATCTCACATCATGGCTGGGGGAAGGGAGAAGGGAGTATCTTTGGGGGACAATGGGTTCCGGTGTAGTCAGTAAGCTGGGCAGAGGAGCCATCAGGTATTTTCTGTTGTTGGGCGGGGGGGGGGGGGGGATTCGTGTGAACTCTTCCTTTCTTGTACCCTGCCACTAGTATTGTTGCTAAAATTGTTTGTTTTCTCATCCAAGTGACAAAATCAGCACACTTAATGAGGGATGAAGAGGGAGCAGCGACCTCAGAACAGGAGGAAGAAGAAGCAGAGCCTGCTGTCCTCCAGAAGAAAAAAACACTACCAGCCAACTTTGCATCATCTGTGAACTTCCTGGGCGTGTACTCTATCACTTTGTCCAGATCACTGAGCAAGATATTAAACAGGACTGGGCCCAAGACTGAGCCTTGGGGACCAGCTGGATGAACTCTATTTCCCACCACTCTGTGGGCCTGGCCATCACCCAGTTTGTCACCCAGCAAACAGCCCACCCATGCAAACCATAAGCAGACAGTTTCTTCAGGAGAATGATGTGAGACTCATTGCAAAAAGGATCAGGGAGATGCCTAGGAAGAGTCTCAGGTGAATCCAGGAGACTATAGTGGAGGAAGGACGCGAGGAAGAAGAAGGCGTTCTTAAAGTAGCACCCTGGCAGCAGCCCTGAAAGGGCGCATAACACACGGCGTCTCGCTGCCCTCCGTTCTACATACTCGCAGCTCCCTCTGCCGACTTGCAAAAGTTGCTACCAGAGCAGAGGCGGCCAGATTGAAGAGGCAGTGCCTAGGTTCACCTTCTCCTTACTGCACGTAAGCCACGTCCAGCTCCTCGCTGCACTCTGGATTTCCCTTCTCCGCGGCACTTACAGTGGTGCTGTGTGCAACTCGGCGCCTAGAAGCGACCGCCAATGCTTTCACAGCGGGCTGCAAGGGAACCAAGGAGCAGCACAAGCAGCAGTGCTTCAGCTTGCTCCTTCCGACTGCTAAGGGCACTTGGGAAGGCAAGCGAGAGTCAACCACCTTCCTCTCCTAGTAGCCTGTAACGTGGTGCACACAAGCACGGGACTAGTGCCGCTTCGTTCACCGCCCTCGCCCAAGCGTGGAGCCGCTTTCACTGGCCGGCGGCCAGAAGCCGCTGCAAGGGCGCCACACAACCACAAGTGCGCCGGCAGCCAAGAGCTAGAGAACGCTGCTTCTGCCCAAGTCCGCCTAGGGCGTGCACCTTTGTTCTCAGAGCTCCGTGCAACAGTCTGCCTCTCTCGCAGTTCGAATGGAAAACGAAAGCTTTTCGCCTACCCCCTTCACAGAGATCCGTTGCCAGGACGAGAATGTCGTGTGGCCGGAGCTCGCCCCCGCCGCGAGGAAGCTGCTATTAGGACCGCGTTGCAGGGACACGTCTCGCTTCTTGACTACGTGCTCAGCGCTCTCCGAATTCGCCGCTAGCTCCACGGTCCTTCTCAGCTGCGAGTAGCAGCGCTCGCAGTACACAGAGCTTCGCAAGGCCCGAAGACCCGGAGGGAAGTATCGCACACGCAAATGTGCCAGGACAGAGACGTGTTCTACGTTGTCCCCTCTCGTCGTGCAGTTTGTGCCTCTGCTGCTTCTGCTGTTAGGAATCGCTCCTTGAAAGGCGAGCGAGAGCGTCCTTCCGGGTGCATTGCACTGAGTCGAGTGCTCGCTCGGGACTTTGCACTCGGGGCCAAGGCAAGAGGGCGTGCTTGCCCGCAGAACCGAGAACACGCTGTTGGGCAGAGCTGCAACTGACCGCTGGAGTTCAGCTCTCGCCGGACGGCAGAAGGCGAAGAACGAAGCCGCTTGCGAGCGGCGCAGTGCAGCGAAGAGCTCTCCGAATTCGCCGCTAGCTCCACGGTCCTTCTCAGCTGCGAGTAGCAGCGCTCGCAGTACACAGAGCTTCGCAAGGCCCGAAGACCCGGAGGGAAGTATCGCACACGAAAATGTGCCAGGACAGAGACGTGTTCTACGTTGTCCCCTCTCGTCGTGCAGTTTGTGCCTCTGCTGCTTCTGCTGTTAGGAATCGCTCCTTGAAAGGCGAGCGAGAGCGTCCTTCCGGGTGCATTGCACTGAGTCGAGAGCTCGCTCGGGACTTTGCTCTCGCGGCCAAGGCAAGAGGGCGTGCTTGCCCGCAGAACCGAGAACACGCTGTTGGGCAGAGCTGCAACTGACCGCTGGAGTTCAGCTCTCGCCGGACGGCAGAAGGCGAAGAACGAAGCCGCTTGCGAGCGGCGCAGTGCAGCGAAGAGCTCTCCGAATTCGCCGCTAGCTCCACGGTCCTTCTCAGCTGCGAGTAGCAGCGCTCGCAGTACACAGAGCTTCGCAAGGCCCGAAGAGCCGGAGGGAAGTATCGCACACGAAAATGTGCCAGGACAGAGACGTGTTCTACGTTGTCCCTTCTCGTCGTGCAGTTTGTGCCTCTGCTGCTTCTGCTGTTAGGAATCGCTCCTTGAAAGGCGAGCGAGAGCGTCCTTCCGGGTGCATTGCACTGAGTCGAGAGCTCGCTCGGGACTTTGCTCTCGGGGCCAAGGCAAGAGGGCGTGCTTGCCCGCAGAACCGAGAACACGCTGTTGGGCAGAGCTGCACCTGACCGCTGGAGCTCAGCTCTCGCCGGACGGCAGAAGGCGAAGAACGAAGCCGCTTGCGAGCGGCGCAGTGCAGCGAAGAGCTCTCCGAATTCGCCGCTAGCTCCACGGTCCTTCTCAGCTGCGAGTAGCAGCGCTCGCAGTACACAGAGCTTCGCAAGGCCCGAAGAGCCGGAGGGAAGTATCGCACACGCAAATGTGCCAGGACAGAGACGTGTTCTACGTTGTCCCTTCTCGTCGTGCAGTTTGTGCCTCTGCTGCTTCTGCTGTTAGGAATCGCTCCTTGAAAGGCGAGCGAGAGCGTCCTTCCGGGTGCATTGCACTGAGTCGAGAGCTCGCTCGGGACTTTGCTCTCGAGTCCAAGGCAAGAGGGCGTGCTTGCCCGCAGAACCGAGAACACGCTGTTGGGCAGAGCTGCAACTGACCGCTGGAGTTCAGCTCTCGCCGGACGGCAGAAGGCGAAGAACGAAGCCGCTTGCGAGCGGCGCAGTGCAGCGAAGAGCTCTCCGAATTCGCCGCTAGCTCCACGGTCCTTCTCAGCTGCGAGTAGCAGCGCTCGCAGTACACAGAGCTTCGCAAGGCCCGAAGAGCCGGAGGGAAGTATCGCACACGCAAATGTGCCAGGACAGAGACGTGTTCTACGTTGTCCCCTCTCGTCGTGCAGTTTGTGCCTCTGCTGCTTCTGCTGTTAGGAATCGCTCCTTGAAAGGCGAGCGAGAGCGTCCTTCCGGGTGCATTGCACTGAGTCGAGTGCTCGCTCGGGACTTTGCACTCGGGGCCAAGGCAAGAGGGCGTGCTTGCCCGCAGAACCGAGAACACGCTGTTGGGCAGAGCTGCAACTGACCGCTGGAGTTCAGCTCTCGCCGGACGGCAGAAGGCGAAGAACGAAGCCGCTTGCGAGCGGCGCAGTGCAGCGAAGAGCTCTCCGAATTCGCCGCTAGCTCCACGGTCCTTCTCAGCTGCGAGTAGCAGCGCTCGCAGTACACAGAGCTTCGCAAGAACCGAAGACCCGGAGGGAAGTATCGCACACGAAAATGTGCCAGGACAGAGACGTGTTCTACGTTGTCCCTTCTCGTCATGCAGTTTGTGCCTCTGCTGCTTCTGCTGTTAGGAATCGCTCCTTGAAAGACGAGCGAGAGCGTCCTTCCGGGTGCATTGCACTGAGTCGAGAGCTCGCTCGGGACTTTGCTCTCGGGGCCAAGGCAAGAGGGCGTGCTTGCCCGCAGAACTGAGAACACGCTGTTGGGCAGAGCTGCAACTGACCGCTGGAGTTCAGCTCTCGCCGGACGGCAGAAGGCGAAGAACGAAGGCGCTTGCGAGCGGCGCAGTGCAGCGAAGAGCTCTCCGAATTCGCCGCTAGCTCCACGGTCCTTCTCAGCTGCGAGTAGCAGCGCTCACAGTACATAGAGCTTCGCAAGGACCGAAGACCCGGAGGGAAGTATCGCACTCGAAAATGTGCCAGGATAGAGACGTGTTCTACACTGAGTAGAGACACAGACAGACAGAGAGTTCTACACTGCCCCTTCTCGTCGGCCATCTTGTGCTCTGCTGCCTCTGCTGTGACGAATATGTCCTTGAAAGGCGAGCGACAGCGGCTCTCCAGGCACTGAAAAGAGTTCCCTAGGGACTTTTCGATGTAAAACTTTTTCCACCTCCAAAAATACATGGGTAAGTCCTAAAAGTTTTGGTTTTCTTAAGAATAGTTTCGCCCAAGTTTTGCTGTTCTAAACACCCATGGTTTCAGTCTTCACTTAACTGCTTGTTTCTGTCTTTTTGGCTAGTGGCAATCTAATTCTAAGGTAACTAGATGTGTTGGAAATCCATAAATTACATCTCAAGTTAGATGGGAAAATTGGCTCGGAAGAAAATGGAATTGAGAATTTGGAAAGAATCCAGAGTGAGCTGATGTCACAATCCGAGATTCCCTTGGGTTCCAAATCCTTTCATTTGTGTTTTTGTGGGCTTTTTGAAGGCGGTGTACAGTTGAAGCCATGATTTAGCTGCGGTGAGACCTGCTCTGCTGTAAAAGCATTATTTTCTCAGTGAGCATGGACAACAGTTAGAGTGTCGTCTTTTAAGATTCCCCGCACTCCACTTATGGTGGCAAAAGCAGTGCCTTGACTGTAATCATAAAAGTGATTACAGCTTCATTGCTTTGACATCATGTAGGATGCTTCCTCCATCTGCTGTGGTCAGCATTAAGTAACAGATTTCTCAGTTTCTAGGAAGAGTCTAGCAAACAATCACCTTGCTCCTTCTCTTGCATTTATTCATCACTGCTATGCTGCTATACAGACAGGTAGTCTGTTTATGATTCAACAATTCAATGGGACATCAAGTAAATAACAAAGCAAAACTAACTACCGAAAGCACTATAAGGGCCAGAGATTAGCTTGGATCAAAACAGGTATTCTCCTAGCATTGTTTACAAACGAGTCAGCATGTGAAACAGAAGGCACAATGTAGTTTGTGCCTTGTTTTGGGCATGCCCGGAAGAAGGAAATTCTGATTTCACATACGGGAAAAGAAATGTTGACATTTGAATGAGATTGTTCATACCCCAGTAAAGGTTGCTTTGAAAGGTTGTGGAAGTCCTGTTAGGAAACATGGCTTTACAAGTCCTTTCCACCAGGAGACAACAGCTGCAGAACATCTGGGTGTGCCAGTGTTGA
Source organism: Sturnus vulgaris (assembly GCF_052056855.1). NCBI lineage: Eukaryota > Metazoa > Chordata > Aves > Passeriformes > Sturnidae > Sturnus > Sturnus vulgaris. The sequence goes on along the minus strand of NW_028276650.1, from coordinate 38,792 downwards.
GAGCACCAGCAAAGATCAAAGTGGAGAAGTTGGTGAACAATGGCAGTGGCCTGGCGGAGGGCAAGTGGGGTGCTGGCTGTGGGACCAGGGGAGTCCTGACTGATTTAGGAGGCGTGTGATGGTCTGTGCCAGCAAGCAGAATAGTGCTGTGGCCTTGGCACACTGCTAATACTGGAATTCAGTGGGGTCACTGGGCAGGCTGAGTGTGTGAGCTGCTGGAGGGACCCAGGTTGCCCACATGTAAACATCCAGTCTCACTCTTGCCAGCCACAGAAAGGAGCAGGATGTGGCTGCTGGCGATGCCTGTCACGTATATGTAGTGTATATGTGTGCTATCCCAGCCTGCTGGGAACACTTCTTCTTTGGGACTGCTTGGGCTGAGGGAGAGAAAGCAGTGGTAGTTTCTGAGGTTTCGAGTTTGCTCGAGTTTCTCAGGCTGTTTCTGGAGCCACCCAGAGTTCTCTTCCTTGAAGCATTTCAAGTCCTGCTAATTTTCAAAATTCAAACAGACACAGCCCTAAGCTAGTTGATCTGACTTCAGAGCTATTCTTACGCTGAGCTGTTGGATGATCTGATCTCCTGAGATGTCTTCCATCTCAGTTTATGACCTGGTTCTTGTGAAAAGTAGGATCTTTTAGCCTGGAGAAGAGAGGTTTCTGGAGAGACAGTATTGTGGCCTTTGAATATGTAAAGAGGGTATAAGACAAATGGAGAAAGACTTTTTAGGAAAGTTTGCAGAGACAGGATAAGGGGCCATGCTTTCAAACTGAGACTAGGTTTAGATTGGCTAAAAGGAAAAACTTTTCTACAATGAAGCTGGTGAGACACTCAAACGGGTGTTCCAGAGAAGTTGTGGATGCCCCATCATTGAGAGTGCTCCTTATCAGTTTGGCTAGTCTTGAGCAATTTGATCTACTGTAAGATCTACCTGGCAAGGAAGTTGGACTACATGATCTTTAATCACAGACTGTTGTATGATTCCGTGGAAGACAGAATGCAGTAAAGTTCATATTTCAGATTTTGGCGCAGACATATTTATTTTTTCTCACTTTATGCATCATTGCAATGACAACTTGTTAGCTTCTGAAATGATTAGCTGAGATTGATTTCCTTCCTTAGTTTCATTTTCTCTGTTATTCCTTCACTCTTGGACTTTTTTTTTCACTAGATTCCCTCTTTCAGTAAACTGCCCTTAAGTATCACTTTGCTCCCCACCTGGCTTTTTTTTTTTTTTTCAATGACACCTTTTCACTGGTTCGTTTTGGGCCTTTGCTGCTTGAAGTCCAGCAGCCTCCTTGTCTGAGCATTACGGAGCTTTCTTTACAGCTTCATCACTATGCAAAAAGCCATAAATTACTGTGTTCCATCTCACATACCATCAAGTATCACACTAATATTCCCTCTGCTGAATAGCTGGTTGGTTTACATAGACCAGCCAAATACCAGGAAATCCAGATGGCAGCAAGAATCTTGTAGACTACTCCCGCTGTTCATTTAAATTCTGGAGAAGTCACGTGAGGTATCACATTCTCTTGAAAGAAGTGTCTATCATCTCGGACATTCTAGAATGGGCTATTAATATTGTCATGAGTTTCTGGCTAGACTTTTTAGTATGCAAATTCAAATTCAAATGATCTGAAATGATAGAACTTCAAGAAATTTTTTTTCCCAGAATCGAAGTATGATGGAGTTCCATAGGGAGAATCTTAATCTTAGTTATTCTATTCCATCTCACATCATGGCTGGGGGAAGGGAGAAGGGAGTATCTTTGGGGGACAATGGGTTCCGGTGTAGTCAGTAAGCTGGGCAGAGGAGCCATCAGGTATTTTCTGTTGTTGGGCGGGGGGGGGGGGGGGATTCGTGTGAACTCTTCCTTTCTTGTACCCTGCCACTAGTATTGTTGCTAAAATTGTTTGTTTTCTCATCCAAGTGACAAAATCAGCACACTTAATGAGGGATGAAGAGGGAGCAGCGACCTCAGAACAGGAGGAAGAAGAAGCAGAGCCTGCTGTCCTCCAGAAGAAAAAAACACTACCAGCCAACTTTGCATCATCTGTGAACTTCCTGGGCGTGTACTCTATCACTTTGTCCAGATCACTGAGCAAGATATTAAACAGGACTGGGCCCAAGACTGAGCCTTGGGGACCAGCTGGATGAACTCTATTTCCCACCACTCTGTGGGCCTGGCCATCACCCAGTTTGTCACCCAGCAAACAGCCCACCCATGCAAACCATAAGCAGACAGTTTCTTCAGGAGAATGATGTGAGACTCATTGCAAAAAGGATCAGGGAGATGCCTAGGAAGAGTCTCAGGTGAATCCAGGAGACTATAGTGGAGGAAGGACGCGAGGAAGAAGAAGGCGTTCTTAAAGTAGCACCCTGGCAGCAGCCCTGAAAGGGCGCATAACACACGGCGTCTCGCTGCCCTCCGTTCTACATACTCGCAGCTCCCTCTGCCGACTTGCAAAAGTTGCTACCAGAGCAGAGGCGGCCAGATTGAAGAGGCAGTGCCTAGGTTCACCTTCTCCTTACTGCACGTAAGCCACGTCCAGCTCCTCGCTGCACTCTGGATTTCCCTTCTCCGCGGCACTTACAGTGGTGCTGTGTGCAACTCGGCGCCTAGAAGCGACCGCCAATGCTTTCACAGCGGGCTGCAAGGGAACCAAGGAGCAGCACAAGCAGCAGTGCTTCAGCTTGCTCCTTCCGACTGCTAAGGGCACTTGGGAAGGCAAGCGAGAGTCAACCACCTTCCTCTCCTAGTAGCCTGTAACGTGGTGCACACAAGCACGGGACTAGTGCCGCTTCGTTCACCGCCCTCGCCCAAGCGTGGAGCCGCTTTCACTGGCCGGCGGCCAGAAGCCGCTGCAAGGGCGCCACACAACCACAAGTGCGCCGGCAGCCAAGAGCTAGAGAACGCTGCTTCTGCCCAAGTCCGCCTAGGGCGTGCACCTTTGTTCTCAGAGCTCCGTGCAACAGTCTGCCTCTCTCGCAGTTCGAATGGAAAACGAAAGCTTTTCGCCTACCCCCTTCACAGAGATCCGTTGCCAGGACGAGAATGTCGTGTGGCCGGAGCTCGCCCCCGCCGCGAGGAAGCTGCTATTAGGACCGCGTTGCAGGGACACGTCTCGCTTCTTGACTACGTGCTCAGCGCTCTCCGAATTCGCCGCTAGCTCCACGGTCCTTCTCAGCTGCGAGTAGCAGCGCTCGCAGTACACAGAGCTTCGCAAGGCCCGAAGACCCGGAGGGAAGTATCGCACACGCAAATGTGCCAGGACAGAGACGTGTTCTACGTTGTCCCTTCTCGTCGTGCAGTTTGTGCCTCTGCTGCTTCTGCTGTTAGGAATCGCTCCTTGAAAGGCGAGCGAGAGCGTCCTTCCTGGTGCATTGCACTGAGTCGAGTGCTCGCTCGGGACTTTGCACTCGGGGCCAAGGCAAGAGGGCGTGCTTGCCCGCAGAACCGAGAACACGCTGTTGGGCAGAGCTGCAACTGACCGCTGGAGTTCAGCTCTCGCCGGACGGCAGAAGGCGAAGAACGAAGCCGCTTGCGAGCGGCGCAGTGCAGCGAAGAGCTCTCCGAATTCGCCGCTAGCTCCACGGTCCTTCTCAGCTGCGAGTAGCAGCGCTCGCAGTACACAGAGCTTCGCAAGGCCCGAAGACCCGGAGGGAAGTATCGCACACGCAAATGTGCCAGGACAGAGACGTGTTCTACGTTGTCCCTTCTCGTCGTGCAGTTTGTGCCTCTGCTGCTTCTGCTGTTAGGAATCGCTCCTTGAAAGGCGAGCGAGAGCGTCCTTCCGGGTGCATTGCACTGAGTCGAGTGCTCGCTCGGGACTTTGCACTCGGGGCCAAGGCAAGAGGGCGTGCTTGCCCGCAGAACTGAGAACACGCTGTTGGGCAGAGCTGCAACTGACCGCTGGAGTTCAGCTCTCGCCGGACGGCAGAAGGCGAAGAACGAAGGCGCTTGCGAGCGGCGCAGTGCAGCGAAGAGCTCTCCGAATTCGCCGCTAGCTCCACGGTCCTTCTCAGCTGCGAGTAGCAGCGCTCGCAGTACACAGAGCTTCGCAAGGCCCGAAGAGCCGGAGGGAAGTATCGCACACGAAAATGTGCCAGGACAGAGACGTGTTCTACGTTGTCCCCTCTCGTCGTGCAGTTTGTGCCTCTGCTGCTTCTGCTGTTAGGAATCGCTCCTTGAAAGGCGAGCGAGAGCGTCCTTCCGGGTGCATTGCACTGAGTCGAGTGCTCGCTCGGGACTTTGCTCTCGGGGCCAAGGCAAGAGGGCGTGCTTGCCCGCAGAACTGAGAACACGCTGTTGGGCAGAGCTGCAACTGACCGCTGGAGTTCAGCTCTCGCCGGACGGCAGAAGGCGAAGAACGAAGCCGCTTGCGAGCGGCGCAGTGCAGCGAAGAGCTCTCCGAATTCGCCGCTAGCTCCACGGTCCTTCTCAGCTGCGAGTAGCAGCGCTCGCAGTACACAGAGCTTCGCAAGAACCGAAGACCCGGAGGGAAGTATCGCACACGAAAATGTGCCAGGACAGAGACGTGTTCTACGTTGTCCCTTCTCGTCGTGCAGTTTGTGCCTCTGCTGCTTCTGCTGTTAGGAATCGCTCCTTGAAAGACGAGCGAGAGCGTCCTTCCGGGTGCATTGCACTGAGTCGAGAGCTCGCTCGGGACTTTGCTCTCGGGGCCAAGGCAAGAGGGCGTGCTTGCCCGCAGAACTGAGAACACGCTGTTGGGCAGAGCTGCAACTGACCGCTGGAGTTCAGCTCTCGCCGGACGGCAGAAGGCGAAGAACGAAGCCGCTTGCGAGCGGCGCAGTGCAGCGAAGAGCTCTCCGAATTCGCCGCTAGCTCCACGGTCCTTCTCAGCTGCGAGTAGCAGCGCTCGCAGTACACAGAGCTTCGCAAGGCCCGAAGAGCCGGAGGGAAGTATCGCACACGAAAATGTGCCAGGACAGAGACGTGTTCTACGTTGTCCCTTCTCGTCGTGCAGTTTGTGCCTCTGCTGCTTCTGCTGTTAGGAATCGCTCCTTGAAAGACGAGCGAGAGCGTCCTTCCGGGTGCATTGCACTGAGTCGAGTGCTCGCTCGGGACTTTGCTCTCGGGGCCAAGGCAAGAGGGCGTGCTTGCCCGCAGAACTGAGAACACGCTGTTGGGCAGAGCTGCAACTGACCGCTGGAGTTCAGCTCTCGCCGGACGGCAGAAGGCGAAGAACGAAGCCGCTTGCGAGCGGCGCAGTGCAGCGAAGAGCTCTCCGAATTCGCCGCTAGCTCCACGGTCCTTCTCAGCTGCGAGTAGCAGCGCTCGCAGTACACAGAGCTTCGCAAGAACCGAAGACCCGGAGGGAAGTATCGCACACGCAAATGTGCCAGGACAGAGACGTGTTCTACGTTGTCCCTTCTCGTCATGCAGTTTGTGCCTCTGCTGCTTCTGCTGTTAGGAATCGCTCCTTGAAAGACGAGCGAGAGCGTCCTTCCGGGTGCATTGCACTGAGTCGAGAGCTCGCTCGGGACTTTGCTCTCGGGGCCAAGGCAAGAGGGCGTGCTTGCCCGCAGAACTGAGAACACGCTGTTGGGCAGAGCTGCAACTGACCGCTGGAGTTCAGCTCTCGCCGGACGGCAGAAGGCGAAGAACGAAGCCGCTTGCGAGCGGCGCAGTGCAGCGAAGAGCTCTCCGAATTCGCCGCTAGCTCCACGGTCCTTCTCAGCTGCGAGTAGCAGCGCTCGCAGTACACAGAGCTTCGCAAGGCCCGAAGAGCCGGAGGGAAGTATCGCACACGCAAATGTGCCAGGACAGAGACGTGTTCTACGTTGTCCCCTCTCGTCGTGCAGTTTGTGCCTCTGCTGCTTCTGCTGTTAGGAATCGCTCCTTGAAAGGCGAGCGAGAGCGTCCTTCCGGGTGCATTGCACTGAGTCGAGTGCTCGCTCGGGACTTTGCTCTCGGGTCCAAGGCAAGAGGGCGTGCTTGCCCGCAGAACTGAGAACACGCTGTTGGGCAGAGCTGCAACTGACCGCTGGAGTTCAGCTCTCGCCGGACGGCAGAAGGCGAAGAACGAAGCCGCTTGCGAGCGGCGCAGTGCAGCGAAGAGCTCTCCGAATTCGCCGCTAGCTCCACGGTCCTTCTCAGCTGCGAGTAGCAGCGCTCGCAGTACACAGAGCTTCGCAAGGCCCGAAGAGCCGGAGGGAAGTATCGCACACGAAAATGTGCCAGGACAGAGACGTGTTCTACGTTGTCCCCTCTCGTCGTGCAGTTTGTGCCTCTGCTGCTTCTGCTGTTAGGAATCGCTCCTTGAAAGGCGAGCGAGAGCGTCCTTCCGGGTGCATTGCACTGAGTCGAGTGCTCGCTCGGGACTTTGCTCTCGGGGCCAAGGCAAGAGGGCGTGCTTGCCCGCAGAACTGAGAACACGCTGTTGGGCAGAGCTGCAACTGACCGCTGGAGTTCAGCTCTCGCCGGACGGCAGAAGGCGAAGAACGAAGCCGCTTGCGAGCGGCGCAGTGCAGCGAAGAGCTCTCCGAATTCGCCGCTAGCTCCACGGTCCTTCTCAGCTGCGAGTAGCAGCGCTCGCAGTACACAGAGCTTCGCAAGAACCGAAGACCCGGAGGGAAGTATCGCACACGAAAATGTGCCAGGACAGAGACGTGTTCTACGTTGTCCCTTCTCGTCATGCAGTTTGTGCCTCTGCTGCTTCTGCTGTTAGGAATCGCTCCTTGAAAGACGAGCGAGAGCGTCCTTCCGGGTGCATTGCACTGAGTCGAGAGCTCGCTCGGGACTTTGCTCTCGGGGCCAAGGCAAGAGGGCGTGCTTGCCCGCAGAACTGAGAACACGCTGTTGGGCAGAGCTGCAACTGACCGCTGGAGTTCAGCTCTCGCCGGACGGCAGAAGGCGAAGAACGAAGGCGCTTGCGAGCGGCGCAGTGCAGCGAAGAGCTCTCCGAATTCGCCGCTAGCTCCACGGTCCTTCTCAGCTGCGAGTAGCAGCGCTCGCAGTACACAGAGCTTCGCAAGGCCCGAAGAGCCGGAGGGAAGTATCGCACACGCAAATGTTCCAGGACAGAGACGTGTTCTACGTTGTCCCCTCTCGTCGTGCAGTTTGTGCCTCTGCTGCTTCTGCTGTTAGGAATCGCTCCTTGAAAGGCGAGCGAGAGCGTCCTTCCGGGTGCATTGCACTGAGTCGAGTGCTCGCTCGGGACTTTGCTCTCGGGGCCAAGGCAAGAGGGCGTGCTTGCCCGCAGAACTGAGAACACGCTGTTGGGCAGAGCTGCAACTGACCGCTGGAGTTCAGCTCTCGCCGGACGGCAGAAGGCGAAGAACGAAGCCGCTTGCGAGCGGCGCAGTGCAGCGAAGAGCTCTCCGAATTCGCCGCTAACTCCACGGTCCTTCTCAGCTGCGAGTAGCAGCGCTCGCAGTACACAGAGCTTCGCAAGGCCCGAAGAGCCGGAGGGAAGTATCGCACACGAAAATGTGCCAGGACAGAGACGTGTTCTACGTTGTCCCCTCTCGTCGTGCAGTTTGTGCCTCTGCTGCTTCTGCTGTTAGGAATCGCTCCTTGAAAGGCGAGCGAGAGCGTCCTTCCGGGTGCATTGCACTGAGTCGAGAGCTCGCTCGGGACTTTGCTCTCGCGGCCAAGGCAAGAGGGCGTGCTTGCCCGCAGAACTGAGAACACGCTGTTGGGCAGAGCTGCAACTGACCGCTGGAGTTCAGCTCTCGCCGGACGGCAGAAGGCGAAGAACGAAGCCGCTTGCGAGCGGCGCAGTGCAGCGAAGAGCTCTCCGAATTCGCCGCTAGCTCCACGGTCCTTCTCAGCTGCGAGTAGCAGCGCTCGCAGTACACAGAGCTTCGCAAGGCCCGAAGAGCCGGAGGGAAGTATCGCAAACGAAAATGTGCCAGGACAGAGACGTGTTCTACGTTGTCCCCTCTCGTCGTGCAGTTTGTGCCTCTGCTGCTTCTGCTGTTAGGAATCGCTCCTTGAAAGGCGAGCGAGAGCGTCCTTCCGGGTGCATTGCACTGAGTCGAGAGCTCGCTCGGGACTTTGCTCTCGGGGCCAAGGCAAGAGGGCGTGCTTGCCCGCAGAACCGAGAACACGCTGTTGGGCAGAGCTGCAACTGACCGCTGGAGTTCAGCTCTCGCCGGACGGCAGAAGGCGAAGAACGAAGCCGCTTGCGAGCGGCGCAGTGCAGCGAAGAGCTCTCCGAATTCGCCGCTAGCTCCACGGTCCTTCTCAGCTGCGAGTAGCAGCGCTCGCAGTACACAGAGCTTCGCAAGGCCCGAAGAGCCGGAGGGAAGTATCGCACACGAAAATGTGCCAGGACAGAGACGTGTTCTACGTTGTCCCTTCTCGTCGTGCAGTTTGTGCCTCTGCTGCTTCTGCTGTTAGGAATCGCTCCTTGAAAGGCGAGCGAGAGCGTCCTTCCGGGTGCATTGCACTGAGTCGAGAGCTCGCTCGGGACTTTGCTCTCGGGGCCAAGGCAAGAGGGCGTGCTTGCCCGCAGAACCGAGAACACGCTGTTGGGCAGAGCTGCAACTGACCGCTGGAGTTCAGCTCTCGCCGACGGCAGAAGGCGAAGAACGAAGCCGCTTGCGAGCGGCGCAGTGCAGCGAAGAGCTCTCCGAATTCGCCGCTAGCTCCACGGTCCTTCTCAGCTGCGAGTAGCAGCGCTCGCAGTACACAGAGCTTCGCAAGGCCCGAAGAGCCGGAGGGAAGTATCGCACACGCAAATGTGCCAGGACAGAGACGTGTTCTACGTTGTCCCCTCTCGTCGTGCAGTTTGTGCCTCTGCTGCTTCTGCTGTTAGGAATCGCTCCTTGAAAGGCGAGCGAGAGCGTCCTTCCGGGTGCATTGCACTGAGTCGAGTGCTCGCTCGGGACTTTGCTCTCGGGGCCAAGGCAATTGGGCGTGCTTGCCCGCAGAACTGAGAACACGCTGTTGGGCAGAGCTGCAACTGACCGCTGGAGTTCAGCTCTCGCCGGACGGCAGAAGGCGAAGAACGAAGCCGCTTGCGAGCGGCGCAGTGCAGCGAAGAGCTCTCCGAATTCGCCGCTAGCTCCACGGTCCTTCTCAGCTGCGAGTAGCAGCGCTCGCAGTACACAGAGCTTCGCAAGGCCCGAAGAGCCGGAGGGAAGTATCGCAAACGAAAATGTGCCAGGACAGAGACGTGTTCTACGTTGTCCCTTCTCGTCGTGCAGTTTGTGCCTCTGCTGCTTCTGCTGTTAGGAATCGCTCCTTGAAAGGCGAGCGAGAGCGTCCTTCCGGGTGCATTGCACTGAGTCGAGAGCTCGCTCGGGACTTTGCTCTCGGGGCCAAGGCAAGAGGGCGTGCTTGCCCGCAGAACTGAGAACACGCTGTTGGGCAGAGCTGCAACTGACCGCTGGAGTTCAGCTCTCGCCGGACGGCAGAAGGCGAAGAACGAAGCCGCTTGCGAGCGGCGCAGTGCAGCGAAGAGCTCTCCGAATTCGCCGCTAGCTCCACGGTCCTTCTCAGCTGCGAGTAACAGCGCTCGCAGTACACAGAGCTTCGCAAGGCCCGAAGAGCCGGAGGGAAGTATCGCACACGCAAATGTGCCAGGACAGAGACGTGTTCTACGTTGTCCCCTCTCGTCGTGCAGTTTGTGCCTCTGCTGCTTCTGCTGTTAGGAATCGCTCCTTGAAAGGCGAGCGAGAGCGTCCTTCCGGGTGCATTGCACTGAGTCGAGTGCTCGCTCGGGACTTTGCTCTCGGGTCCAAGGCAAGAGGGCGTGCTTCCCCCAGAACCGAGAACACGCTGTTGGGCAGAGCTGCAACTGACCGCTGGAGTTCAGCTCTCGCCGGACGGCAGAAGGCGAAGAACGAAGCCGCTTGCGAGCGGCGCAGTGCAGCGAAGAGCTCTCCGAATTCGCCGCTAGCTCCACGGTCCTTCTCAGCTGCGAGTAGCAGCGCTCGCAGTACACAGAGCTTCGCAAGGCCCGAAGAGCCGGAGGGAAGTATCGCACACGAAAATGTGCCAGGACAGAGACGTGTTCTACGTTGTCCCTTCTCGTCGTGCAGTTTGTGCCTCTGCTGCTTCTGCTGTTAGGAATCGCTCCTTGAAAGGCGAGCGAGAGCGTCCTTCCGGGTGCATTGCACTGAGTCGAGTGCTCGCTCGGGACTTTGCACTCGGGGCCAAGGCAAGAGGGCGTGCTTGCCCGCAGAACTGAGAACACGCTGTTGGGCAGAGCTGCAACTGACCGCTGGAGTTCAGCTCTCGCCGGACGGCAGAAGGCGAAGAACGAAGCCGCTTGCGAGCGGCGCAGTGCAGCGAAGAGCTCTCCGAATTCGCCGCTAGCTCCACGGTCCTTCTCAGCTGCGAGTAGCAGCGCTCGCAGTACACAGAGCTTCGCAAGGCCCGAAGAGCCGGAGGGAAGTATCGCACACGAAAATGTGCCAGGACAGAGACGTGTTCTACGTTGTCCCTTCTCGTCGTGCAGTTTGTGCCTCTGCTGCTTCTGCTGTTAGGAATCGCTCCTTGAAAGGCGAGCGAGAGCGTCCTTCCGGGTGCATTGCACTGAGTCGAGTGCTCGCTCGGGACTTTGCTCTCGGGTCCAAGGCAAGAGGGCGTGCTTGCCCGCAGAACCGAGAACACGCTGTTGGGCAGAGCTGCAACTGACCGCTGGAGTTCAGCTCTCGCCGGACGGCAGAAGGCGAAGAACGAAGCCGCTTGCGAGCGGCGCAGTGCAGCGAAGAGCTCTCCGAATTCGCCGCTAGCTCCACGGTCCTTCTCAGCTGCGAGTAGCAGCGCTCGCAGTACACAGAGCTTCGCAAGGCCCGAAGAGCCGGAGGGAAGTATCGCACACGCAAATGTGCCAGGACAGAGACGTGTTCTACGTTGTCCCCTCTCGTCGTGCAGTTTGTGCCTCTGCTGCTTCTGCTGTTAGGAATCGCTCCTTGAAAGGCGAGCGAGAGCGTCCTTCCGGGTGCATTGCACTGAGTCGAGTGCTCGCTCGGGACTTTGCACTCGGGGCCAAGGCAAGAGGGCGTGCTTGCCCGCAGAACCGAGAACACGCTGTTGGGCAGAGCTGCAACTGACCGCTGGAGTTCAGCTCTCGCCGGACGGCAGAAGGCGAAGAACGAAGCCGCTTGCGAGCGGCGCAGTGCAGCGAAGAGCTCTCCGAATTCGCCGCTAGCTCCACGGTCCTTCTCAGCTGCGAGTAGCAGCGCTCGCAGTACACAGAGCTTCGCAAGGCCCGAAGAGCCGGAGGGAAGTATCGCACACGCAAATGTGCCAGGACAGAGACGTGTTCTACGTTGTCCCCTCTCGTCGTGCAGTTTGTGCCTCTGCTGCTTCTGCTGTTAGGAATCGCTCCTTGAAAGGCGAGCGAGAGCGTCCTTCCGGGTGCATTGCACTGAGTCGAGAGCTCGCTCGGGACTTTGCTCTCGCGGCCAAGGCAAGAGGGCGTGCTTGCCCGCAGAACCGAGAACACGCTGTTGGGCAGAGCTGCAACTGACCGCTGGAGTTCAGCTCTCGCCGGACGGCAGAAGGCGAAGAACGAAGCCGCTTGCGAGCGGCGCAGTGCAGCGAAGAGCTCTCCGAATTCGCCGCTAGCTCCACGGTCCTTCTCAGCTGCGAGTAGCAGCGCTCGCAGTACACAGAGCTTCGCAAGGCCCGAAGAGCCGGAGGGAAGTATCGCACACGAAAATGTGCCAGGACAGAGACGTGTTCTACGTTGTCCCTTCTCGTCGTGCAGTTTGTGCCTCTGCTGCTTCTGCTGTTAGGAATCGCTCCTTGAAAGGCGAGCGAGAGCGTCCTTCCGGGTGCATTGCACTGAGTCGAGAGCTCGCTCGGGACTTTGCTCTCGGGGCCAAGGCAAGAGGGCGTGCTTGCCCGCAGAACTGAGAACACGCTGTTGGGCAGAGCTGCAACTGACCGCTGGAGTTCAGCTCTCGCCGGACGGCAGAAGGCGAAGAACGAAGGCGCTTGCGAGCGGCGCAGTGCAGCGAAGAGCTCTCCGAATTCGCCGCTAGCTCCACGGTCCTTCTCAGCTGCGAGTAGCAGCGCTCGCAGTACACAGAGCTTCGCAAGGCCCGAAGAGCCGGAGGGAAGTATCGCACACGCAAATGTTCCAGGACAGAGACGTGTTCTACGTTGTCCCCTCTCGTCGTGCAGTTTGTGCCTCTGCTGCTTCTGCTGTTAGGAATCGCTCCTTGAAAGGCGAGCGAGAGCGTCCTTCCGGGTGCATTGCACTGAGTCGAGTGCTCGCTCGGGACTTTGCTCTCGGGGCCAAGGCAAGAGGGCGTGCTTGCCCGCAGAACTGAGAACACGCTGTTGGGCAGAGCTGCAACTGACCGCTGGAGTTCAGCTCTCGCCGGACGGCAGAAGGCGAAGAACGAAGCCGCTTGCGAGCGGCGCAGTGCAGCGAAGAGCTCTCCGAATTCGCCGCTAACTCCACGGTCCTTCTCAGCTGCGAGTAGCAGCGCTCGCAGTACACAGAGCTTCGCAAGGCCCGAAGAGCCGGAGGGAAGTATCGCACACGAAAATGTGCCAGGACAGAGACGTGTTCTACGTTGTCCCCTCTCGTCGTGCAGTTTGTGCCTCTGCTGCTTCTGCTGTTAGGAATCGCTCCTTGAAAGGCGAGCGAGAGCGTCCTTCCGGGTGCATTGCACTGAGTCGAGAGCTCGCTCGGGACTTTGCTCTCGCGGCCAAGGCAAGAGGGCGTGCTTGCCCGCAGAACTGAGAACACGCTGTTGGGCAGAGCTGCAACTGACCGCTGGAGTTCAGCTCTCGCCGGACGGCAGAAGGCGAAGAACGAAGCCGCTTGCGAGCGGCGCAGTGCAGCGAAGAGCTCTCCGAATTCGCCGCTAGCTCCACGGTCCTTCTCAGCTGCGAGTAGCAGCGCTCGCAGTACACAGAGCTTCGCAAGGCCCGAAGAGCCGGAGGGAAGTATCGCAAACGAAAATGTGCCAGGACAGAGACGTGTTCTACGTTGTCCCTTCTCGTCGTGCAGTTTGTGCCTCTGCTGCTTCTGCTGTTAGGAATCGCTCCTTGAAAGGCGAGCGAGAGCGTCCTTCCGGGTGCATTGCACTGAGTCGAGAGCTCGCTCGGGACTTTGCTCTCGGGGCCAAGGCAAGAGGGCGTGCTTGCCCGCAGAACCGAGAACACGCTGTTGGGCAGAGCTGCAACTGACCGCTGGAGTTCAGCTCTCGCCGGACGGCAGAAGGCGAAGAACGAAGCCGCTTGCGAGCGGCGCAGTGCAGCGAAGAGCTCTCCGAATTCGCCGCTAGCTCCACGGTCCTTCTCAGCTGCGAGTAGCAGCGCTCGCAGTACACAGAGCTTCGCAAGGCCCGAAGAGCCGGAGGGAAGTATCGCACACGAAAATGTGCCAGGACAGAGACGTGTTCTACGTTGTCCCTTCTCGTCGTGCAGTTTGTGCCTCTGCTGCTTCTGCTGTTAGGAATCGCTCCTTGAAAGGCGAGCGAGAGCGTCCTTCCGGGTGCATTGCACTGAGTCGAGTGCTCGCTCGGGACTTTGCTCTCGGGGCCAAGGCAAGAGGGCGTGCTTGCCCGCAGAACCGAGAACACGCTGTTGGGCAGAGCTGCAACTGACCGCTGGAGTTCAGCTCTCGCCGACGGCAGAAGGCGAAGAACGAAGCCGCTTGCGAGCGGCGCAGTGCAGCGAAGAGCTCTCCGAATTCGCCGCTAGCTCCACGGTCCTTCTCAGCTGCGAGTAGCAGCGCTCGCAGTACACAGAGCTTCGCAAGGCCCGAAGAGCCGGAGGGAAGTATCGCACACGCAAATGTGCCAGGACAGAGACGTGTTCTACGTTGTCCCCTCTCGTCGTGCAGTTTGTGCCTCTGCTGCTTCTGCTGTTAGGAATCGCTCCTTGAAAGGCGAGCGAGAGCGTCCTTCCGGGTGCATTGCACTGAGTCGAGTGCTCGCTCGGGACTTTGCTCTCGGGGCCAAGGCAATTGGGCGTGCTTGCCCGCAGAACTGAGAACACGCTGTTGGGCAGAGCTGCAACTGACCGCTGGAGTTCAGCTCTCGCCGGACGGCAGAAGGCGAAGAACGAAGCCGCTTGCGAGCGGCGCAGTGCAGCGAAGAGCTCTCCGAATTCGCCGCTAGCTCCACGGTCCTTCTCAGCTGCGAGTAGCAGCGCTCGCAGTACACAGAGCTTCGCAAGGCCCGAAGAGCCGGAGGGAAGTATCGCACACGAAAATGTGCCAGGACAGAGACGTGTTCTACGTTGTCCCTTCTCGTCGTGCAGTTTGTGCCTCTGCTGCTTCTGCTGTTAGGAATCGCTCCTTGAAAGGCGAGCGAGAGCGTCCTTCCGGGTGCATTGCACTGAGTCGAGAGCTCGCTCGGGACTTTGCTCTCGGGGCCAAGGCAAGAGGGCGTGCTTGCCCGCAGAACTGAGAACACGCTGTTGGGCAGAGCTGCAACTGACCGCTGGAGTTCAGCTCTCGCCGGACGGCAGAAGGCGAAGAACGAAGCCGCTTGCGAGCGGCGCAGTGCAGCGAAGAGCTCTCCGAATTCGCCGCTAGCTCCACGGTCCTTCTCAGCTGCGAGTAGCAGCGCTCGCAGTACACAGAGCTTCGCAAGGCCCGAAGAGCCGGAGGGAAGTATCGCACACGAAAATGTGCCAGGACAGAGACGTGTTCTACGTTGTCCCTTCTCGTCGTGCAGTTTGTGCCTCTGCTGCTTCTGCTGTTAGGAATCGCTCCTTGAAAGGCGAGCGAGAGCGTCCTTCCGGGTGCATTGCACTGAGTCGAGAGCTCGCTCGGGACTTTGCTCTCGCGGCCAAGGCAAGAGGGCGTGCTTGCCCGCAGAACCGAGAACACGCTGTTGGGCAGAGCTGCAACTGACCGCTGGAGTTCAGCTCTCGCCGACGGCAGAAGGCGAAGAACGAAGCCGCTTGCGAGCGGCGCAGTGCAGCGAAGAGCTCTCCGAATTCGCCGCTAGCTCCACGGTCCTTCTCAGCTGCGAGTAGCAGCGCTCGCAGTACACAGAGCTTCGCAAGGCCCGAAGAGCCGGAGGGAAGTATCGCACACGCAAATGTGCCAGGACAGAGACGTGTTCTACGTTGTCCCCTCTCGTCGTGCAGTTTGTGCCTCTGCTGCTTCTGCTGTTAGGAATCGCTCCTTGAAAGGCGAGCGAGAGCGTCCTTCCGGGTGCATTGCACTGAGTCGAGTGCTCGCTCGGGACTTTGCTCTCGGGTCCAAGGCAAGAGGGCGTGCTTCCCCCAGAACCGAGAACACGCTGTTGGGCAGAGCTGCAACTGACCGCTGGAGTTCAGCTCTCGCCGGACGGCAGAAGGCGAAGAACGAAGCCGCTTGCGAGCGGCGCAGTGCAGCGAAGAGCTCTCCGAATTCGCCGCTAGCTCCACGGTCCTTCTCAGCTGCGAGTAGCAGCGCTCGCAGTACACAGAGCTTCGCAAGGCCCGAAGAGCCGGAGGGAAGTATCGCACACGAAAATGTGCCAGGACAGAGACGTGTTCTACGTTGTCCCTTCTCGTCGTGCAGTTTGTGCCTCTGCTGCTTCTGCTGTTAGGAATCGCTCCTTGAAAGGCGAGCGAGAGCGTCCTTCCGGGTGCATTGCACTGAGTCGAGTGCTCGCTCGGGACTTTGCTCTCGGGGCCAAGGCAAGAGGGCGTGCTTGCCCGCAGAACTGAGAACACGCTGTTGGGCAGAGCTGCAACTGACCGCTGGAGTTCAGCTCTCGCCGGACGGCAGAAGGCGAAGAACGAAGCCGCTTGCGAGCGGCGCAGTGCAGCGAAGAGCTCTCCGAATTCGCCGCTAGCTCCACGGTCCTTCTCAGCTGCGAGTAGCAGCGCTCGCAGTACACAGAGC
Organism: Sturnus vulgaris; assembly: GCF_052056855.1. Taxonomy (NCBI): domain Eukaryota; kingdom Metazoa; phylum Chordata; class Aves; order Passeriformes; family Sturnidae; genus Sturnus; species Sturnus vulgaris. Next base: position 23,007 of record NW_028276650.1, on the reverse strand, counting down.
TTCGCAAGGCCCGAAGAGCCGGAGGGAAGTATCGCACACGAAAATGTGCCAGGACAGAGACGTGTTCTACGTTGTCCCTTCTCGTCGTGCAGTTTGTGCCTCTGCTGCTTCTGCTGTTAGGAATCGCTCCTTGAAAGGCGAGCGAGAGCGTCCTTCCGGGTGCATTGCACTGAGTCGAGTGCTCGCTCGGGACTTTGCACTCGGGGCCAAGGCAAGAGGGCGTGCTTGCCCGCAGAACCGAGAACACGCTGTTGGGCAGAGCTGCAACTGACCGCTGGAGTTCAGCTCTCGCCGGACGGCAGAAGGCGAAGAACGAAGCCGCTTGCGAGCGGCGCAGTGCAGCGAAGAGCTCTCCGAATTCGCCGCTAGCTCCACGGTCCTTCTCAGCTGCGAGTAGCAGCGCTCGCAGTACACAGAGCTTCGCAAGGCCCGAAGAGCCGGAGGGAAGTATCGCACACGAAAATGTGCCAGGACAGAGACGTGTTCTACGTTGTCCCCTCTCGTCGTGCAGTTTGTGCCTCTGCTGCTTCTGCTGTTAGGAATCGCTCCTTGAAAGGCGAGCGAGAGCGTCCTTCCGGGTGCATTGCACTGAGTCGAGAGCTCGCTCGGGACTTTGCTCTCGGGGCCAAGGCAAGAGGGCGTGCTTGCCCGCAGAACCGAGAACACGCTGTTGGGCAGAGCTGCAACTGACCGCTGGAGTTCAGCTCTCGCCGGACGGCAGAAGGCGAAGAACGAAGCCGCTTGCGAGCGGCGCAGTGCAGCGAAGAGCTCTCCGAATTCGCCGCTAGCTCCACGGTCCTTCTCAGCTGCGAGTAGCAGCGCTCGCAGTACACAGAGCTTCGCAAGGCCCGAAGAGCCGGAGGGAAGTATCGCACACGAAAATGTGCCAGGACAGAGACGTGTTCTACGTTGTCCCCTCTCGTCGTGCAGTTTGTGCCTCTGCTGCTTCTGCTGTTAGGAATCGCTCCTTGAAAGGCGAGCGAGAGCGTCCTTCCGGGTGCATTGCACTGAGTCGAGTGCTCGCTCGGGACTTTGCTCTCGGGTCCAAGGCAAGAGGGCGTGCTTGCCCGCAGAACCGAGAACACGCTGTTGGGCAGAGCTGCAACTGACCGCTGGAGTTCAGCTCTCGCCGGACGGCAGAAGGCGAAGAACGAAGCCGCTTGCGAGCGGCGCAGTGCAGCGAAGAGCTCTCCGAATTCGCCGCTAGCTCCACGGTCCTTCTCAGCTGCGAGTAGCAGCGCTCGCAGTACACAGAGCTTCGCAAGGCCCGAAGAGCCGGAGGGAAGTATCGCACACGCAAATGTGCCAGGACAGAGACGTGTTCTACGTTGTCCCTTCTCGTCGTGCAGTTTGTGCCTCTGCTGCTTCTGCTGTTAGGAATCGCTCCTTGAAAGGCGAGCGAGAGCGTCCTTCCGGGTGCATTGCACTGAGTCGAGTGCTCGCTCGGGACTTTGCACTCGGGTCCAAGGCAAGAGGGCGTGCTTGCCCGCAGAACCGAGAACACGCTGTTGGGCAGAGCTGCAACTGACCGCTGGAGTTCAGCTCTCGCCGGACGGCAGAAGGCGAAGAACGAAGCCGCTTGCGAGCGGCGCAGTGCAGCGAAGAGCTCTCCGAATTCGCCGCTAGCTCCACGGTCCTTCTCAGCTGCGAGTAGCAGCGCTCGCAGTACACAGAGCTTCGCAAGGCCCGAAGAGCCGGAGGGAAGTATCGCACACGAAAATGTGCCAGGACAGAGACGTGTTCTACGTTGTCCCCTCTCGTCGTGCAGTTTGTGCCTCTGCTGCTTCTGCTGTTAGGAATCGCTCCTTGAAAGGCGAGCGAGAGCGTCCTTCCGGGTGCATTGCACTGAGTCGAGAGCTCGCTCGGGACTTTGCTCTCGGGGCCAAGGCAAGAGGGCGTGCTTGCCCGCAGAACCGAGAACACGCTGTTGGGCAGAGCTGCAACTGACCGCTGGAGTTCAGCTCTCGCCGGACGGCAGAAGGCGAAGAACGAAGCCGCTTGCGAGCGGCGCAGTGCAGCGAAGAGCTCTCCGAATTCGCCGCTAGCTCCACGGTCCTTCTCAGCTGCGAGTAGCAGCGCTCGCAGTACACAGAGCTTCGCAAGGCCCGAAGAGCCGGAGGGAAGTATCGCACACGAAAATGTGCCAGGACAGAGACGTGTTCTACGTTGTCCCCTCTCGTCGTGCAGTTTGTGCCTCTGCTGCTTCTGCTGTTAGGAATCGCTCCTTGAAAGGCGAGCGAGAGCGTCCTTCCGGGTGCATTGCACTGAGTCGAGTGCTCGCTCGGGACTTTGCTCTCGGGTCCAAGGCAAGAGGGCGTGCTTGCCCGCAGAACCGAGAACACGCTGTTGGGCAGAGCTGCAACTGACCGCTGGAGTTCAGCTCTCGCCGGACGGCAGAAGGCGAAGAACGAAGCCGCTTGCGAGCGGCGCAGTGCAGCGAAGAGCTCTCCGAATTCGCCGCTAGCTCCACGGTCCTTCTCAGCTGCGAGTAGCAGCGCTCGCAGTACACAGAGCTTCGCAAGGCCCGAAGAGCCGGAGGGAAGTATCGCACACGAAAATGTGCCAGGACAGAGACGTGTTCTACGTTGTCCCCTCTCGTCGTGCAGTTTGTGCCTCTGCTGCTTCTGCTGTTAGGAATCGCTCCTTGAAAGGCGAGCGAGAGCGTCCTTCCGGGTGCATTGCACTGAGTCGAGTGCTCGCTCGGGACTTTGCTCTCGGGTCCAAGGCAAGAGGGCGTGCTTGCCCGCAGAACCGAGAACACGCTGTTGGGCAGAGCTGCAACTGACCGCTGGAGTTCAGCTCTCGCCGGACGGCAGAAGGCGAAGAACGAAGCCGCTTGCGAGCGGCGCAGTGCAGCGAAGAGCTCTCCGAATTCGCCGCTAGCTCCACGGTCCTTCTCAGCTGCGAGTAGCAGCGCTCGCAGTACACAGAGCTTCGCAAGGCCCGAAGAGCCGGAGGGAAGTATCGCACACGAAAATGTGCCAGGACAGAGACGTGTTCTACGTTGTCCCCTCTCGTCGTGCAGTTTGTGCCTCTGCTGCTTCTGCTGTTAGGAATCGCTCCTTGAAAGGCGAGCGAGAGCGTCCTTCCGGGTGCATTGCACTGAGTCGAGAGCTCGCTCGGGACTTTGCTCTCGGGGCCAAGGCAAGAGGGCGTGCTTGCCCGCAGAACCGAGAACACGCTGTTGGGCAGAGCTGCAACTGACCGCTGGAGTTCAGCTCTCGCCGGACGGCAGAAGGCGAAGAACGAAGCCGCTTGCGAGCGGCGCAGTGCAGCGAAGAGCTCTCCGAATTCGCCGCTAGCTCCACGGTCCTTCTCAGCTGCGAGTAGCAGCGCTCGCAGTACACAGAGCTTCGCAAGGCCCGAAGAGCCGGAGGGAAGTATCGCACACGAAAATGTGCCAGGACAGAGACGTGTTCTACGTTGTCCCCTCTCGTCGTGCAGTTTGTGCCTCTGCTGCTTCTGCTGTTAGGAATCGCTCCTTGAAAGGCGAGCGAGAGCGTCCTTCCGGGTGCATTGCACTGAGTCGAGAGCTCGCTCGGGACTTTGCTCTCGGGGCCAAGGCAAGAGGGCGTGCTTGCCCGCAGAACCGAGAACACGCTGTTGGGCAGAGCTGCAACTGACCGCTGGAGTTCAGCTCTCGCCGGACGGCAGAAGGCGAAGAACGAAGCCGCTTGCGAGCGGCGCAGTGCAGCGAAGAGCTCTCCGAATTCGCCGCTAGCTCCACGGTCCTTCTCAGCTGCGAGTAGCAGCGCTCGCAGTACACAGAGCTTCGCAAGGCCCGAAGAGCCGGAGGGAAGTATCGCACACGAAAATGTGCCAGGACAGAGACGTGTTCTACGTTGTCCCTTCTCGTCGTGCAGTTTGTGCCTCTGCTGCTTCTGCTGTTAGGAATCGCTCCTTGAAAGGCGAGCGAGAGCGTCCTTCCGGGTGCATTGCACTGAGTCGAGAGCTCGCTCGGGACTTTGCTCTCGCGGCCAAGGCAAGAGGGCGTGCTTGCCCGCAGAACCGAGAACACGCTGTTGGGCAGAGCTGCAACTGACCGCTGGAGTTCAGCTCTCGCCGGACGGCAGAAGGCGAAGAACGAAGCCGCTTGCGAGCGGCGCAGTGCAGCGAAGAGCTCTCCGAATTCGCCGCTAGCTCCACGGTCCTTCTCAGCTGCGAGTAGCAGCGCTCGCAGTACACAGAGCTTCGCAAGGCCCGAAGAGCCGGAGGGAAGTATCGCACACGAAAATGTGCCAGGACAGAGACGTGTTCTACGTTGTCCCTGCTCGTCGTGCAGTTTGTGCCTCTGCTGCTTCTGCTGTTAGGAATCGCTCCTTGAAAGGCGAGCGAGAGCGTCCTTCCGTGTGCATTGCACTGAGTCGAGAGCTCGCTCGGGACTTTGCTCTCGCGGCCAAGGCAAGAGGGCGTGCTTGCCCGCAGAACCGAGAACACGCTGTTGGGCAGAGCTGCAACTGACCGCTGGAGTTCAGCTCTCGCCGGACGGCAGAAGGCGAAGAACGAAGCCGCTTGCGAGCGGCGCAGTGCAGCGAAGAGCTCTCCGAATTCGCCGCTAGCTCCACGGTCCTTCTCAGCTGCGAGTAGCAGCGCTCGCAGTACACAGAGCTTCGCAAGGCCCGAAGAGCCGGAGGGAAGTATCGCACACGAAAATGTGCCAGGACAGAGACGTGTTCTACGTTGTCCCCTCTCGTCGTGCAGTTTGTGCCTCTGCTGCTTCTGCTGTTAGGAATCGCTCCTTGAAAGGCGAGCGAGAGCGTCCTTCCGGGTGCATTGCACTGAGTCGAGAGCTCGCCGGGACTTTGCTCTCGGGGCCAAGGCAAGAGGGCGTGCTTGCCCGCAGAACCGAGAACACGCTGTTGGGCAGAGCTGCAACTGACCGCTGGAGTTCAGCTCTCGCCGGACGGCAGAAGGCGAAGAACGAAGCCGCTTGCGAGCGGCGCAGTGCAGCGAAGAGCTCTCCGAATTCGCCGCTAGCTCCACGGTCCTTCTCAGCTGCGAGTAGCAGCGCTCGCAGTACACAGAGCTTCGCAAGGCCCGAAGAGCCGGAGGGAAGTATCGCACACGCAAATGTGCCAGGACAGAGACGTGTTCTACGTTGTCCCTTCTCGTCGTGCAGTTTGTGCCTCTGCTGCTTCTGCTGTTAGGAATCGCTCCTTGAAAGGCGAGCGAGAGCGTCCTTCCGGGTGCATTGCACTGAGTCGAGAGCTCGCTCGGGACTTTGCTCTCGGGGCCAAGGCAAGAGGGCGTGCTTGCCCGCAGAACCGAGAACACGCTGTTGGGCAGAGCTGCAACTGACCGCTGGAGTTCAGCTCTCGCCGGACGGCAGAAGGCGAAGAACGAAGCCGCTTGCGAGCGGCGCAGTGCAGCGAAGAGCTCTCCGAATTCGCCGCTAGCTCCACGGTCCTTCTCAGCTGCGAGTAGCAGCGCTCGCAGTACACAGAGCTTCGCAAGGCCCGAAGAGCCGGAGGGAAGTATCGCACACGAAAATGTGCCAGGACAGAGACGTGTTCTACGTTGTCCCCTCTCGTCGTGCAGTTTGTGCCTCTGCTGCTTCTGCTGTTAGGAATCGCTCCTTGAAAGGCGAGCGAGAGCGTCCTTCCGGGTGCATTGCACTGAGTCGAGTGCTCGCTCGGGACTTTGCTCTCGGGTCCAAGGCAAGAGGGCGTGCTTGCCCGCAGAACCGAGAACACGCTGTTGGGCAGAGCTGCACCTGACCGCTGGAGTTCAGCTCTCGCCGGACGGCAGAAGGCGAAGAACGAAGCCGCTTGCGAGCGGCGCAGTGCAGCGAAGAGCTCTCCGAATTCGCCGCTAGCTCCACGGTCCTTCTCAGCTGCGAGTAGCAGCGCTCGCAGTACACAGAGCTTCGCAAGGCCCGAAGAGCCGGAGGGAAGTATCGCACACGAAAATGTGCCAGGACAGAGACGTGTTCTACGTTGTCCCCTCTCGTCGTGCAGTTTGTGCCTCTGCTGCTTCTGCTGTTAGGAATCGCTCCTTGAAAGGCGAGCGAGAGCGTCCTTCCGGGTGCATTGCACTGAGTCGAGTGCTCGCTCGGGACTTTGCTCTCGGGGCCAAGGCAAGAGGGCGTGCTTGCCCGCAGAACCGAGAACACGCTGTTGGGCAGAGCTGCAACTGACCGCTGGAGTTCAGCTCTCGCCGGACGGCAGAAGGCGAAGAACGAAGCCGCTTGCGAGCGGCGCAGTGCAGCGAAGAGCTCTCCGAATTCGCCGCTAGCTCCACGGTCCTTCTCAGCTGCGAGTAGCAGCGCTCGCAGTACACAGAGCTTCGCAAGGCCCGAAGAGCCGGAGGGAAGTATCGCACACGAAAATGTGCCAGGACAGAGACGTGTTCTACGTTGTCCCTTCTCGTCGTGCAGTTTGTGCCTCTGCTGCTTCTGCTGTTAGGAATCGCTCCTTGAAAGGCGAGCGAGAGCGTCCTTCCGGGTGCATTGCACTGAGTCGAGAGCTCGCTCGGGACTTTGCTCTCGCGGCCAAGGCAAGAGGGCGTGCTTGCCCGCAGAACCGAGAACACGCTGTTGGGCAGAGCTGCAACTGACCGCTGGAGTTCAGCTCTCGCCGGACGGCAGAAGGCGAAGAACGAAGCCGCTTGCGAGCGGCGCAGTGCAGCGAAGAGCTCTCCGAATTCGCCGCTAGCTCCACGGTCCTTCTCAGCTGCGAGTAGCAGCGCTCGCAGTACACAGAGCTTCGCAAGGCCCGAAGAGCCGGAGGGAAGTATCGCACACGAAAATGTGCCAGGACAGAGACGTGTTCTACGTTGTCCCCTCTCGTCGTGCAGTTTGTGCCTCTGCTGCTTCTGCTGTTAGGAATCGCTCCTTGAAAGGCGAGCGAGAGCGTCCTTCCGGGTGCATTGCACTGAGTCGAGTGCTCGCTCGGGACTTTGCTCTCGGGGCCAAGGCAAGAGGGCGTGCTTGCCCGCAGAACCGAGAACACGCTGTTGGGCAGAGCTGCAACTGACCGCTGGAGTTCAGCTCTCGCCGGACGGCAGAAGGCGAAGAACGAAGGCGCTTGCGAGCGGCGCAGTGCAGCGAAGAGCTCTCCGAATTCGCCGCTAGCTCCACGGTCCTTCTCAGCTGCGAGTAGCAGCGCTCGCAGTACACAGAGCTTCGCAAGGCCCGAAGAGCCGGAGGGAAGTATCGCACACGAAAATGTGCCAGGACAGAGACGTGTTCTACGTTGTCCCTGCTCGTCGTGCAGTTTGTGCCTCTGCTGCTTCTGCTGTTAGGAATCGCTCCTTGAAAGGCGAGCGAGAGCGTCCTTCCGGGTGCATTGCACTGAGTCGAGAGCTCGCTCGGGACTTTGCTCTCGCGGCCAAGGCAAGAGGGCGTGCTTGCCCGCAGAACCGAGAACACGCTGTTGGGCAGAGCTGCAACTGACCGCTGGAGTTCAGCTCTCGCCGGACGGCAGAAGGCGAAGAACGAAGCCGCTTGCGAGCGGCGCAGTGCAGCGAAGAGCTCTCCGAATTCGCCGCTAGCTCCACGGTCCTTCTCAGCTGCGAGTAGCAGCGCTCGCAGTACACAGAGCTTCGCAAGGCCCGAAGAGCCGGAGGGAAGTATCGCACACGAAAATGTGCCAGGACAGAGACGTGTTCTACGTTGTCCCCTCTCGTCGTGCAGTTTGTGCCTCTGCTGCTTCTGCTGTTAGGAATCGCTCCTTGAAAGGCGAGCGAGAGCGTCTTCCGGGTGCATTGCACTGAGTCGAGAGCTCGCCCGGGACTTTGCTCTCGGGGCCAAGGCAAGAGGGCGTGCTTGCCCGCAGAACCGAGAACACGCTGTTGGGCAGAGCTGCAACTGACCGCTGGAGTTCAGCTCTCGCCGGAGACGGCAGAAGGCGAAGAACGAAGCCGCTTGCGAGCGGCGCAGTGCAGCGAAGAGCTCTCCGAATTCGCCGCTAGCTCCACGGTCCTTCTCAGCTGCGAGTAGCAGCGCTCGCAGTACACAGAGCTTCGCAAGGCCCGAAGAGCCGGAGGGAAGTATCGCACACGAAAATGTGCCAGGACAGAGACGTGTTCTACGTTGTCCCTTCTCGTCGTGCAGTTTGTGCCTCTGCTGCTTCTGCTGTTAGGAATCGCTCCTTGAAAGGCGAGCGAGAGCGTCCTTCCGGGTGCATTGCACTGAGTCGAGAGCTCGCTCGGGACTTTGCTCTCGGGGCCAAGGCAAGAGGGCGTGCTTGCCCGCAGAACCGAGAACACGCTGTTGGGCAGAGCTGCAACTGACCGCTGGAGTTCAGCTCTCGCCGGACGGCAGAAGGCGAAGAACGAAGCCGCTTGCGAGCGGCGCAGTGCAGCGAAGAGCTCTCCGAATTCGCCGCTAGCTCCACGGTCCTTCTCAGCTGCGAGTAGCAGCGCTCGCAGTACACAGAGCTTCGCAAGGCCCGAAGAGCCGGAGGGAAGTATCGCACACGAAAATGTGCCAGGACAGAGACGTGTTCTACGTTGTCCCTTCTCGTCGTGCAGTTTGTGCCTCTGCTGCTTCTGCTGTTAGGAATCGCTCCTTGAAAGACGAGCGAGAGCGTCCTTCCGGGTGCATTGCACTGAGTCGAGAGCTCGCTCGGGACTTTGCTCTCGGGGCCAAGGCAAGAGGGCGTTCTTCCCCAGAACCGAGAACACGCTGTTGGGCAGAGCTGCAACTGACCGCTGGAGTTCAGCTCTCGCCGGACCGGCAGAAGGCGAAGAACGAAGCCGCTTGCGAGCGGCGCAGTGCAGCGAAGAGCTCTCCGAATTCGCCGCTAGCTCACGGTCCTTCTCAGCTGCGAGTAGCAGCGCTCGCAGTACACAGAGCTTCGCAAGGACCGAAGACCCGGAGGGAAGTATCGCACACGCAAATGTGCCAGGACAGAGACGTGTTCTACGTTGTCCCTTCTCGTCGTGCAGTTTGTGCCTCTGCTGCTTCTGCTGTTAGGAATCGCTCCTTGAAAGACGAGCGAGAGCGTCCTTCCGGGTGCATTGCACTGAGTCGAGAGCTCGCTCGGGACTTTGCTCTCGGGGCCAAGGCAAGAGGGCGTGCTTGCCCGCAGAACCGAGAACACGCTGTTGGGCAGAGCTGCAACTGACCGCTGGAGTTCAGCTCTCGCCGGACGGCAGAAGGCGAAGAACGAAGCCGCTTGCGAGCGGCGCAGTGCAGCGAAGAGCTCTCCGAATTCGCCGCTAGCTCCACGGTCCTTCTCAGCTGCGAGTAGCAGCTCTCGCAGTACACAGAGCTTCGCAAGGCCCGAAGAGCCGGAGGGAAGTATCGCACACGCAAATGTGCCAGGACAGAGACGTGTTCTACGTTGTCCCCTCTCGTCGTGCAGTTTGTGCCTCTGCTGCTTCTGCTGTTAGGAATCGCTCCTTGAAAGGCGAGCGAGAGCGTCCTTCCGGGTGCATTGCACTGAGTCGAGTGCTCGCTCGGGACTTTGCTCTCGGGTCCAAGGCAAGAGGGCGTGCTTGCCCGCAGAACCGAGAACACGCTGTTGGGCAGAGCTGCAACTGACCGCTGGAGTTCAGCTCTCGCCGGACGGCAGAAGGCGAAGAACGAAGCCGCTTGCGAGCGGCGCAGTGCAGCGAAGAGCTCTCCGAATTCGCCGCTAGCTCCACGGTCCTTCTCAGCTGCGAGTAGCAGCGCTCGCAGTACACAGAGCTTCGCAAGGCCCGAAGAGCCGGAGGGAAGTATCGCACACGAAAATGTGCCAGGACAGAGACGTGTTCTACGTTGTCCCTTCTCGTCGTGCAGTTTGTGCCTCTGCTGCTTCTGCTGTTAGGAATCGCTCCTTGAAAGGCGAGCGAGAGCGTCCTTCCGGGTGCATTGCACTGAGTCGAGTGCTCGCTCGGGGACTTTGCACTCGGGGCCAAGGCAAGAGGGCGTGCTTGCCCGCAGAACCGAGAACACGCTGTTGGGCAGAGCTGCAACTGACCGCTGGAGTTCAGCTCTCGCCGGACGGCAGAAGGCGAAGAACGAAGGCGCTTGCGAGCGGCGCAGTGCAGCGAAGAGCTCTCCGAATTCGCCGCTAGCTCCACGGTCCTTCTCAGCTGCGAGTAGCAGCGCTCGCAGTACACAGAGCTTCGCAAGGCCCGAAGAGCCGGAGGGAAGTATCGCACACGCAAATGTGCCAGGACAGAGACGTGTTCTACGTTGTCCCCTCTCGTCGTGCAGTTTGTGCCTCTGCTGCTTCTGCTGTTAGGAATCGCTCCTTGAAAGGCGAGCGAGAGCGTCCTTCCGGGTGCATTGCACTGAGTCGAGAGCTCGCTCGGGACTTTGCTCTCGCGGCCAAGGCAAGAGGGCGTGCTTGCCCGCAGAACCGAGAACACGCTGTTGGGCAGAGCTGCAACTGACCGCTGGAGTTCAGCTCTCGCCGGACGGCAGAAGGCGAAGAACGAAGCCGCTTGAGAGCGGCGCAGTGCAGCGAAGAGCTCTCCGAATTCGCCGCTAGCTCCACGGTCCTTCTCAGCTGCGAGTAGCAGCGCTCGCAGTACACAGAGCTTCGCAAGGCCCGAAGAGCCGGAGGGAAGTATCGCACACGAAAATGTGCCAGGACAGAGACGTGTTCTTACGTTGTCCCTGCTCGTCGTGCAGTTTGTGCCTCTGCTGCTTCTGCTGTTAGGAATCGCTCCTTGAAAGGCGAGCGAGAGCGTCCTTCCGGGTGCATTGCACTGAGTCGAGAGCTCGCTCGGGACTTTGCTCTCGGGGCCAAGGCAAGAGGGCGTGCTTGCCCGCAGAACCGAGAACACGCTGTTGGGCAGAGCTGCAACTGACCGCTGGAGTTCAGCTCTCGCCGGACGGCAGAAGGCGAAGAACGAAGCCGCTTGCGAGCGGCGCAGTGCAGCGAAGAGCTCTCCGAATTCGCCGCTAGCTCCACGGTCCTTCTCAGCTGCGAGTAGCAGCGCTCGCAGTACACAGAGCTTCGCAAGGCCGAAGAGCCGGAGGGAAGTATCGCACACGAAAATGTGCCAGGACAGAGACGTGTTCTACGTTGTCCCTTCTCGTCGTGCAGTTTGTGCCTCTGCTGCTTCTGCTGTTAGGAATCGCTCCTTGAAAGGCGAGCGAGAGCGTCCTTCCGGGTGCATTGCACTGAGTCGAGAGCTCGCTCGGGACTTTGCTCTCGCGGCCAAGGCAAGAGGGCGTGCTTGCCCGCAGAACCGAGAACACGCTGTTGGGCAGAGCTGCAACTGACCGCTGGAGTTCAGCTCTCGCCGGACGGCAGAAGGCGAAGAACGAAGCCGCTTGCGAGCGGCGCAGTGCAGCGAAGAGCTCTCCGAATTCGCCGCTAGCTCCACGGTCCTTCTCAGCTGCGAGTAGCAGCGCTCGCAGTACACAGAGCTTCGCAAGGCCCGAAGACCCGGAGGGAAGTATCGCACACGAAAATGTGCCAGGACAGAGACGTGTTCTACGTTGTCCCCTCTCGTCGTGCAGTTTGTGCCTCTGCTGCTTCTGCTGTTAGGAATCGCTCCTTGAAAGGCGAGCGAGAGCGTCCTTCCGGGTGCATTGCACTGAGTCGAGTGCTCGCTCGGGACTTTGCTCTCGGGGCCACGGCAAGAGGGCGTGCTTGCCCGCAGAACCGAGAACACGCTTTTGGGCAGAGCTGCAACTGACCGCTGGAGTTCAGCTCTCGCCGGACGGCAGAAGGCGAAGAACGAAGCCGCTTGCGAGCGGCGCAGTGCAGCGAAGAGCTCTCCGAATTCGCCGCTAGCTCCACGGTCCTTCTCAGCTGCGAGTAGCAGCGCTCGCAGTACACAGAGCTTCGCAAGGCCCGAAGAGCCGGAGGGAAGTATCGCACACGAAAATGTGCCAGGACAGAGACGTGTTCTACGTTGTCCCTGCTCGTCGTGCAGTTTGTGCCTCTGCTGCTTCTGCTGTTAGGAATCGCTCCTTGAAAGGCGAGCGAGAGCGTCCTTCCGGGTGCATTGCACTGAGTCGAGAGCTCGCTCGGGACTTTGCTCTCGCGGCCAAGGCAAGAGGGCGTGCTTGCCCGCAGAACCGAGAACACGCTGTTGGGCAGAGCTGCAACTGACCGCTGGAGTTCAGCTCTCGCCGGACGGCAGAAGGCGAAGAACGAAGCCGCTTGCGAGCGGCGCAGTGCAGCGAAGAGCTCTCCGAATTCGCCGCTAGCTCCACGGTCCTTCTCAGCTGCGAGTAGCAGCGCTCGCAGTACACAGAGCTTCGCAAGGCCCGAAGAGCCGGAGGGAAGTATCGCACACGAAAATGTGCCAGGACAGAGACGTGTTCTACGTTGTCCCCTCTCGTCGTGCAGTTGTGCCTCTGCTGCTTCTGCTGTTAGGAATCGCTCCTTGAAAGGCGAGCGAGAGCGTCCTTCCGGGTGCATTGCACTGAGTCGAGAGCTCGCTCGGGACTTTGCTCTCGGGGCCAAGGCAAGAGGGCGTTCTTCCCCCAGAACCGAGAACACGCTGTTGGGCAGAGCTGCAACTGACCGCTGGAGTTCAGCTCTCGCCGGACGGCCAGAAGGCGAAGAACGAAGCCGCTTGCGAGCGGCGCAGTGCAGCGAAGAGCTCTCCGAATTCGCCGCTAGCTCCACGGTCCTTCTCAGCTGCGAGTAGCAGCGCTCGCAGTACACAGAGCTTCGCAAGGCCCGAAGAGCCGGAGGGAAGTATCGCACACGAAAATGTGCCAGGACAGAGACGTGTTCTACGTTGTCCCTTCTCGTCGTGCAGTTTGTGCCTCTGCTGCTTCTGCTGTTAGGAATCGCTCCTTGAAAGACGAGCGAGAGCGTCCTTCCGGGTGCATTGCACTGAGTCGAGAGCTCGCTCGGACTTTGCTCACGGGGCCAAGGCAAGAGGGCGTGCTTGCCCGCAGAACTGAGAACACGCTGTTGGGCAGAGCTGCAACTGACCGCTGGAGTTCAGCTCTCGCCGGACGGCAGAAGGCGAAGAACGAAGCCGCTTGCGAGCGGCGCAGTGCAGCGAAGAGCTCTCCGAATTCGCCGCTAGCTCCACGGTCCTTCTCAGCTGCGAGTAGCAGCTCTCGCAGTACACAGAGCTTCGCAAGGCCCGAAGACCCGGAGGGAAGTATCGCACACGCAAATGTGCCAGGACAGAGACGTGTTCTACGTTGTCCCCTCTCGTCGTGCAGTTTGTGCCTCTGCTGCTTCTGCTGTTAGGAATCGCTCCTTGAAAGGCGAGCGAGAGCGTCCTTCCGGGTGCATTGCACTGAGTCGAGTGCTCGCTCGGGACTTTGCTCTCGGGTCCAAGGCAAGAGGGCGTGCTTGCCCGCAGAACGAGAACACGCTGTTGGGCAGAGCTGCAACTGACCGCTGGAGTTCAGCTCTCGCCGGACGGCAGAAGGCGAAGAACGAAGCCGCTTGCGAGCGGCGCAGTGCAGCGAAGAGCTCTCCGAATTCGCCGCTAGCTCCACGGTCCTTCTCAGCTGCGAGTAGCAGCGCTCGCAGTACACAGAGCTTCGCAAGGCCCGAAGAGCCGGAGGGAAGTATCGCACACGAAAATGTGCCAGGACAGAGACGTGTTCTACGTTGTCCCTTCTCGTCGTGCAGTTTGTGCCTCTGCTGCTTCTGCTGTTAGGAATCGCTCCTTGAAAGGCGAGCGAGAGCGTCCTTCGGTGCATTGCACTGAGTCGAGTGCTCGCTCGGGACTTTGCACTCGGGGCCAAGGCAAGAGGGCGTGCTTGCCCCGCAGAACCGAGAACACGCTGTTGGGCAGAGCTGCAACTGACCGCTGGAGTTCAGCTCTCGCCGGACGGCAGAAGGCGAAGAACGAAGCCGCTTGCGAGCGGCGCAGTGCAGCGAAGAGCTCTCCGAATTCGCCGCTAGCTCCACGGTCCTTCTCAGCTGCGAGTAGCAGCGCTCGCAGTACACAGAGCTTCGCAAGGCCCGAAGAGCCGGAGGGAAGTATCGCACACGCAAATGTGCCAGGACAGAGACGTGTTCTACGTTGTCCCCTCTCGTCGTGCAGTTTGTGCCTCTGCTGCTTCTGCTGTTAGGAATCGCTCCTTGAAAGGCGAGCGAGAGCGTCCTTCCGGGTGCATTGCACTGAGTCGAGAGCTCGCTCGGGACTTTGCTCTCGCGGCCAAGGCAAGAGGGCGTGCTTGCCCGCAGAACCGAGAACACGCTGTTGGGCAGAGCTGCAACTGACCGCTGGAGTTCAGCTCTCGCCGGACGGCAGAAGGCGAAGAACGAAGCCGCTTGCGAGCGGCGCAGTGCAGCGAAGAGCTCTCCGAATTCGCCGCTAGCTCCACGGTCCTTCTCAGCTGCGAGTAGCAGCGCTCGCAGTACACAGAGCTTCGCAAGGCCCGAAGAGCCGGAGGGAAGTATCGCACACGCAAATGTGCCAGGACAGAGACGTGTTCTACGTTTTCCCTCTCGTCGTGCAGTTTGTGCCTCTGCTGCTTCTGCTGTTAGGAATCGCTCCTTGAAAGGCGAGCGAGAGCGTCCTTCCGGTGCATTGCACTGAGTCGAGAGCTCGCTCGGGACTTTGCTCTCGGGGCCAAGGCAAGAGGGCGTGCTTGCCCGCAGAACCGAGAACACGCTGTTGGGCAGAGCTGCAACTGACCGCTGGAGTTCAGCTCTCGCCGGACGGCAGAAGGCGAAGAACGAAGCCGCTTGCGAGCGGCGCAGTGCAGCGAAGAGCTCTCCGAATTCGCCGCTAGCTCCACGGTCCTTCTCAGCTGCGAGTAGCAGCGCTCGCAGTACACAGAGCTTCGCAAGGCCCGAAGAGCCGGAGGGAAGTATCGCACACGAAAATGTGCCAGGACAGAGACGTGTTCTACGTTGTCCCCTCTCGTCGTGCAGTTTGTGCCTCTGCTGCTTCTGCTGTTAGGAATCGCTCCTTGAAAGGCGAGCGAGAGCGTCCTTCCGGGTGCATTGCACTGAGTCGAAGTGCTCGCTCGGGACTTTGCTCTCGGGGCCAAGGCAAGAGGGCGTGCTTGCCCGCAGAACCGAGAACACGCTGTTGGGCAGAGCTGCAACTGACCGCTGGAGTTCAGCTCTCGCCGGACGGCAGAAGGCGAAGAACGAAGCCGCTTGCGAGCGGCGCAGTGCAGCGAAGAGCTCTCCGAATTCGCCGCTAGCTCCACGGTCCTTCTCAGCTGCGAGTAGCAGCGCTCGCAGTACACAGAGCTTCGCAAGGCCCGAAGAGCCGGAGGGAAGTATCGCACACGAAAATGTGCCAGGACAGAGACGTGTTCTAACGTTGTCCCTGCTCGTCGTGCAGTTTGTGCCTCTGCTGCTTCTGCTGTTAGGAATCGCTCCTTGAAAGGCGAGCGAGAGCGTCCTTCCGGGTGCATTGCACTGAGTCGAGAGCTCGCCCGGGACTTTGCTCTCGGGGCCAAGGCAGAGGGCGTGCTTGCCCGCAGAACCGAGAACACGCTGTTGGGCAGAGCTGCAACTGACCGCTGGAGTTCAGCTCTCGCCGGACGGCAGAAGGCGAAGAACGAAGCCGCTTGCGAGCGGCGCAGTGCAGCGAAGAGCTCTCCGAATTCGCCGCTAGCTCCACGGTCCTTCTCAGCTGCGAGTAGCAGCGCTCGCAGTACACAGAGCTTCGCAAGGCCCGAAGAGCCGGAGGGAAGTATCGCACACGAAAATGTGCCAGGACAGAGACGTGTTCTACGTTGTCCCCTCTCGTCGACGTCGTGCAGTTTGTGCCTCTGCTGCTTCTGCTGTTAGGAATCGCTCCTTGAAAGGCGAGCGAGAGCGTCCTTCCGGGTGCATTGCACTGAGTCGAGTGCTCGCTCGGGACTTTGCTCTCGGGGCCAAGGCAAGAGGGCGTGCTTGCCCGCAGAACCGAGAACACGCTGTTGGGCAGAGCTGCAACTGACCGCTGGAGTTCAGCTCTCGCCGGACGGCAGAAGGCGAAGAACGAAGCCGCTTGCGAGCGGCGCAGTGCAGCGAAGAGCTCTCCGAATTCGCCGCTAGCTCCACGGTCCTTCTCAGCTGCGAGTAGCAGCGCTCGCAGTACACAGAGCTTCGCAAGGCCCGAAGAGCCGGAGGGAAGTATCGCACACGAAAATGTGCCAGGACAGAGACGTGTTCTACGTTGTCCTGCTCGTCGTGCAGTTTGTGCCTCTGCTGCTTCTGCTGTTAGGAATCGCTCCTTGAAAGGCGAGCGAGAGCGTCCTTCCGGGTGCATTGCACTGAGTCGAGAGCTCGCTCGGGACTTTGCTCTCGCGGCCAAGGCAAGAGGGCGTGCTTGCCCGCAGAACCGAGAACACGCTGTTGGGCAGAGCTGCAACTGACCGCTGGAGTTCAGCTCTCGCCGGACGGCAGAAGGCGAAGAACGAAGCCGCTTGCGAGCGGCGCAGTGCAGCGAAGAGCTCTCCGAATTCGCCGCTAGCTCCACGGTCCTTCTCAGCTGCGAGTAGCAGCGCTCGCAGTACACAGAGCTTCGCAAGGCCCGAAGAGCCGGAGGGAAGTATCGCACACGAAAATGTGCCAGGACAGAGACGTGTTCTACGTTGTCCCCTCTCGTCGTGCAGTTTGTGCCTCTGCTGCTTCTGCTGTTAGGAATCGCTCCTTGAAAGGCGAGCGAGAGCGTCCTTCCGGGTGCATTGCACTGAGTCGAGAGCTCGCTCGGGACTTTGCTCTCGCGGCCAAGGCAAGAGGGCGTGCTTGCCCGCAGAACCGAGAACACGCTGTTGGGCAGAGCTGCAACTGACCGCTGGAGTTCAGCTCTCGCCGGACGGCAGAAGGCGAAGAACGAAGCCGCTTGCGAGCGGCGCAGTGCAGCGAAGAGCTCTCCGAATTCGCCGCTAGCTCCACGGTCCTTCTCAGCTGCGAGTAGCAGCGCTCGCAGTACACAGAGCTTCGCAAGGCCCGAAGAGCCGGAGGGAAGTATCGCACACGCAAATGTGCCAGGACAGAGACGTGTTCTACGTTGTCCCCTCTCGTCGTGCAGTTTGTGCCTCTGCTGCTTCTGCTGTTAGGAATCGCTCCTTGAAAGGCGAGCGAGAGCGTCCTTCCGGGTGCATTGCACTGAGTCGAGTGCTCGCTCGGGACTTTGCTCTCGGGTCCAAGGCAAGAGGGCGTGCTTGCCCGCAGAACCGAGAACACGCTGTTGGGCAGAGCTGCAACTGACCGCTGGAGTTCAGCTCTCGCCGGACGGCAGAAGGCGAAGAACGAAGCCGCTTGCGAGCGGCGCAGTGCAGCGAAGAGCTCTCCGAATTCGCCGCTAGCTCCACGGTCCTTCTCAGCTGCGAGTAGCAGCGCTCGCAGTACACAGAGCTTCGCAAGGCCCGAAGAGCCGGAGGGAAGTATCGCACACGAAAATGTGCCAGGACAGAGACGTGTTCTACGTTGTCCCTGCTCGTCGTGCAGTTTGTGCCTCTGCTGCTTCTGCTGTTAGGAATCGCTCCTTGAAAGGCGAGCGAGAGCGTCCTTCCGGGTGCATTGCACTGAGTCGAGAGCTCGCCCGGGACTTTGCTCTCGGGGCCAAGGCAAGAGGGGCGTGCTTGCCCGCAGAACCGAGAACACGCTGTTGGGCAGAGCTGCAACTGACCGCTGGAGTTCAGCTCCTCGCCGGACGGCAGAAGGCGAAGAACGAAGCCGCTTGCGAGCGGCGCAGTGCAGCGAAGAGCTCTCCGAATTCGCCGCTAGCTCCACGGTCCTTCTCAGCTGCGAGTAGCAGCGCTCGCAGTACACAGAGCTTCGCAAGGCCCGAAGAGCCGGAGGGAAGTATCGCACACGAAAAATGTGCCAGGACAGAGACGTGTTCTACGTTGTCCCTTCTCGTCGTGCAGTTTGTGCCTCTGCTGCTTCTGCTGTTAGGAATCGCTCCTTGAAAGACGAGCGAGAGCGTCCTTCCGGGTGCATTGCACTGAGTCGAGAGCTCGCTCGGGACTTTGCTCTCGGGGCCAAGGCAAGAGGGCGTGCTTGCCCGCAGAACCGAGAACACGCTGTTGGGCAGAGCTGCAACTGACCGCTGGAGTTCCGCTCTCGCCGGACGGCAGAAGGCGAAGAACGAAGCCGCTTGCGAGCGGCGCAGTGCAGCGAAGAGCTCTCCGAATTCGCCGCTAGCTCCACGGTCCTTCTCAGCTGCGAGTAGCAGCGCTCGCAGTACACAGAGCTTCGCAAGGCCCGAAGAGCCGGAGGGAAGTATCGCACACGAAAATGTGCCAGGACAGAGACGTGTTCTACGTTGTCCCTTCTCGTCGTGCAGTTTGTGCCTCTGCTGCTTCTGCTGTTAGGAATCGCTCCTTGAAAGGCGAGCGAGAGCGTCCTTCCGGGTGCATTGCACTGAGTCGAGAGCTCGCTCGGGACTTTGCTCTCGCGGCCAAGGCAAGAGGGCGTGCTTGCCCGCAGAACCGAGAACACGCTGTTGGGCAGAGCTGCAACTGACCGCTGGAGTTCAGCTCTCGCCGGACGGCAGAAGGCGAAGAACGAAGCCGCTTGCGAGCGGCGCAGTGCAGCGAAGAGCTCTCCGAATTCGCCGCTAGCTCCACGGTCCTTCTCAGCTGCGAGTAGCAGCGCTCGCAGTACACAGAGCTTCGCAAGGCCCGAAGAGCCGGAGGGAAGTATCGCACACGAAAATGTGCCAGGACAGAGACCGTGTTCTACGTTGTCCCTTCTCGTCGTGCAGTTTGTGCCTCTGCTGCTTCTGCTGTTAGGAATCGCTCCTTGAAAGGCGAGCGAGAGCGTCCTTCCGGGTGCATTTGCACTGAGTCGAGTGCTCGCTCGGGACTTTGCACTCGGGGCCAAGGCAAGAGGGCGTGCTTGCCCGCAGAACCGAGAACACGCTGTTGGGCAGAGCTGCAACTGACCGCTGGAGTTCAGCTCTCGCCGGACGGCAGAAGGCGAAGAACGAAGCCGCTTGCGAGCGGCGCAGTGCAGCGAAGAGCTCTCCGAATTCGCCGCTAGCTCCACGGTCCTTCTCAGCTGCGAGTAGCAGCGCTCGCAGTACACAGAGCTTCGCAAGGCCCGAAGAGCCGGAGGGAAGTATCGCACACGCAAATGTGCCAGGACAGAGACGTGTTCTACGTTGTCCCCTCTCGTCGTGCAGTTTGTGCCTCTGCTGCTTCTGCTGTTAGGAATCGCTCCTTGAAAGGCGAGCGAGAGCGTCCTTCCGGGTGCATTGCACTGAGTCGAGAGCTCGCTCGGGACTTTGCTCTCGCGGCCAAGGCAAGAGGGCGTGCTTGCCCGCAGAACCGAGAACACGCTGTTGGGCAGAGCTGCAACTGACCGCTGGAGTTCAGCTCTCGCCGGACGGCAGAAGGCGAAGAACGAAGCCGCTTGCGAGCGGCGCAGTGCAGCGAAGAGCTCTCCGAATTCGCCGCTAGCTCCACGGTCCTTCTCAGCTGCGAGTAGCAGCGCTCGCAGTACACAGAGCTTCGCAAGGCCCGAAGAGCCGGAGGGAAGTATCGCACACGAAAATGTGCCAGGACAGAGACGTGTTCTACGTTGTCCCCTCTCGTCGTGCAGTTTGTGCCTCTGCTGCTTCTGCTGTTAGGAATCGCTCCTTGAAAGGCGAGCGAGAGCGTCCTTCCGGGTGCATTGCACTGAGTCGAGAGCTCGCCCGGGACTTTGCTCTCGGGGCCAAGGCAATGAGGGCGTGCTTGCCCGCAGAACCGAGAACACGCTGTTGGGCAGAGCTGCAACTGACCGCTGGAGTTCAGCTCTCGCCGGACGGCAGAAGGCGAAGAACGAAGCCGCTTGCGAGCGGCGCAGTGCAGCGAAGAGCTCTCCGAATTCGCCGCTAGCTCCACGGTCCTTCTCAGCTGCGAGTAGCAGCGCTCGCAGTACACAGAGCTTCGCAAGGCCCGAAGAGCCGGAGGGAAGTATCGCACACGCAAATGTGCCAGGACAGAGACGTGTTCTACGTTGTCCCTTCTCGTCGTGCAGTTTGTGCCTCTGCTGCTTCTGCTGTTAGGAATCGCTCCTTGAAAGGCGAGCGAGAGCGTCCTTCCGGGTGCATTGCACTGAGTCGAGAGCTCGCTCGGGACTTTGCTCTCGGGGCCAAGGCAAGAGGGCGTGCTTGCCCGCAGAACCGAGAACACGCTGTTGGGCAGAGCTGCAACTGACCGCTGGAGTTCAGCTCTCGCCGGACGGCAGAAGGCGAAGAACGAAGCCGCTTGCGAGCGGCGCAGTGCAGCGAAGAGCTCTCCGAATTCGCCGCTAGCTCCACGGTCCTTCTCAGCTGCGAGTAGCAGCGCTCGCAGTACACAGAGCTTCGCAAGGCCCGAAGAGCCGGAGGGAAGTATCGCACACGCAAATGTGCCAGGACAGAGACGTGTTCTACGTTGTCCCCTTCTCGTCGTGCAGTTTGTGCCTCTGCTGCTTCTGCTGTTAGGAATCGCTCCTTGAAAGGCGAGCGAGAGCGTCCTTCCGGGTGCATTGCACTGAGTCGAGAGCTCGCTCGGGACTTTGCTCTCGGGGCCAAGGCAAGAGGGCGTTCTTCCCCCAGAACCGAGAACACGCTGTTGGGCAGAGCTGCAACTGACCGCTGGAGTTCAGCTCTCGCCGGACGGCAGAAGGCGAAGAACGAAGGCGCTTGCGAGCGGCGCAGTGCAGCGAAGAGCTCTCCGAATTCGCCGCTAGCTCCACGGTCCTTCTCAGCTGCGAGTAGCAGCGCTCGCAGTACACAGAGCTTCGCAAGGCCCGAAGAGCCGGAGGGAAGTATCGCACACGAAAATGTGCCAGGACAGAGACGTGTTCTACGTTGTCCCTTCTCGTCGTGCAGTTTGTGCCTCTGCTGCTTCTGCTGTTAGGAATCGCTCCTTGAAAGACGAGCGAGAGCGTCCTTCCGGGTGCATTGCACTGAGTCGAGAGCTCGCTCGGGGACTTTGCTCTCGGGGCCAAGGCAAGAGGGCGTGCTTGCCCGCAGAACCGAGAACACGCTGTTGGGCAGAGCTGCAACTGACCGCTGGAGTTCAGCTCTCGCCGGACGGCAGAAGGCGAAGAACGAAGCCGCTTGCGAGCGGCGCAGTGCAGCGAAGAGCTCTCCGAATTCGCCGCTAGCTCCACGGTCCTTCTCAGCTGCGAGTAGCAGCTCTCGCAGTACACAGAGCTTCGCAAGGCCCGAAGACCCGGAGGGAAGTATCGCACACGCAAATGTGCCAGGACAGAGACGTGTTCTACGTTGTCCCCTCTCGTCGTGCAGTTTGTGCCTCTGCTGCTTCTGCTGTTAGGAATCGCTCCTTGAAAGGCGAGCGAGAGCGTCCTTCCGGGTGCATTGCACTGAGTCGAGTGCTCGCTCGGACTTTGCTCTCGGGGCCCAAGGCAATTGGGCGTGCTTGCCCGCAGAACTGAGAACACGCTGTTGGGCAGAGCTGCAACTGACCGCTGGAGTTCAGCTCTCGCCGGACGGCAGAAGGCGAAGAACGAAGCCGCTTGCGAGCGGCGCAGTGCAGCGAAGAGCTCTCCGAATTCGCCGCTAGCTCCACGGTCCTTCTCAGCTGCGAGTAGCAGCGCTCGCAGTACACAGAGCTTCGCAAGGCCCGAAGAGCCGGAGGGAAGTATCGCACACGAAAATGTGCCAGGACAGAGACGTGTTCTACGTTGTCCCCTTCTCGTCGTGCAGTTTGTGCCTCTGCTGCTTCTGCTGTTAGGAATCGCTCCTTGAAAGGCGAGCGAGAGCGTCCTTCCGGGTGCATTGCACTGAGTCGAGAGCTCGCTCGGGACTTTGCTCTCGGGGCCAAGGCAAGAGGGCGTGCTTGCCCGCAGAACTGAGAACACGCTGTTGGGCAGAGCTGCAACTGACCGCTGGAGTTCAGCTCTCGCCGGACGGCAGAAGGCGAAGAACGAAGCCGCTTGCGAGCGGCGCAGTGCAGCGAAGAGCTCTCCGAATTCGCCGCTAGCTCCACGGTCCTTCTCAGCTGCGAGTAGCAGCGCTCGCAGTACACAGAGCTTCGCAAGGCCCGAAGAGCCGGAGGGAAGTATCGCACACGAAAATATGTGCCAGGACAGAGACGTGTTCTACGTTGTCCCTTCTCGTCGTGCAGTTTGTGCCTCTGCTGCTTCTGCTGTTAGGAATCGCTCCTTGAAAGGCGAGCGAGAGCGTCATTCCGGGTGCATTGCACTGAGTCGAGAGCTCGCTCGGGACTTTGCTCTCGC
The DNA here is from genome assembly GCF_052056855.1 of Sturnus vulgaris. Classification (NCBI taxonomy): domain Eukaryota; kingdom Metazoa; phylum Chordata; class Aves; order Passeriformes; family Sturnidae; genus Sturnus; species Sturnus vulgaris. Next base: position 1,006 of record NW_028276650.1, on the reverse strand, counting down.
GGCCAAGGCAAGAGGGCGTGCTTGCCCGCAGAACCGAGAACACGCTGTTGGGCAGAGCTGCAACTGACCGCTGGAGTTCAGCTCTCGCCGACGGCAGAAGGCGAAGAACGAAGCCGCTTGCGAGCGGCGCAGTGCAGCGAAGAGCTCTCCGAATTCGCCGCTAGCTCCACGGTCCTTCTCAGCTGCGAGTAGCAGCGCTCGCAGTACACAGAGCTTCGCAAGGCCCGAAGAGCCGGAGGGAAGTATCGCACACGCAAATGTGCCAGGACAGAGACGTGTTCTACGTTGTCCCCTCTCGTCGTGCAGTTTGTGCCTCTGCTGCTTCTGCTGTTAGGAATCGCTCCTTGAAAGGCGAGCGAGAGCGTCCTTCCGGGTGCATTGCACTGAGTCGAGTGCTCGCTCGGGACTTTGCTCTCGGGTCCAAGGCAAGAGGGCGTGCTTCCCCCAGAACCGAGAACACGCTGTTGGGCAAGAGCTGCAACTGACCGCTGGAGTTCAGCTCTCGCCGGACGGCAGAAGGCGAAGAACGAAGCCGCTTGCGAGCGGCGCAGTGCAGCGAAGAGCTCTCCGAATTCGCCGCTAGCTCCACGGTCCTTCTCAGCTGCGAGTAGCAGCGCTCGCAGTACACAGAGCTTCGCAAGGCCCGAAGAGCCGGAGGGAAGTATCGCACACGAAAATGTGCCAGGACAGAGACGTGTTCTACGTTGTCCCTTCTCGTCGTGCAGTTTGTGCCTCTGCTGCTTCTGCTGTTAGGAATCGCTCCTTGAAAGGCGAGCGAGAGCGTCCTTCCGGGTGCATTGCACTGAGTCGAGTGCTCGCTCGGGACTTTGCTCTCGGGGCCAAGGCAAGAGGGCGTGCTTGCCCGCAGAACTGAGAACACGCTGTTGGGCAGAGCTGCAACTGACCGCTGGAGTTCAGCTCTCGCCGGACGGCAGAAGGCGAAGAACGAAGCCGCTTGCGAGCGGCGCAGTGCAGCGAAGAGCTCTCCGAATTCGCCGCTAGCTCA
>NW_028276649.1:0-76604 GCF_052056855.1 Sturnus vulgaris | reverse complement strand
TGACTCTGCTTTTCCTCTAGTTCTCCTTCCTGTTTTCACCTGGGCTACAAGGATGGGCATGGCCTGTATTTCTCATATCAAAGTGATGTTACTAAATTTGTCCAGAAGTTCTGATTGTTATTTTTATTAGTAGTAGTAATTTTCTGATAGAAAACACTCTCATTTTGCCTTTCCCACGTTGTTTCCAGGTGCTGCCCAGGATGGACATCTGTGGTCTCAGACAGTGATTCCCGAGGAGCAAGGAAAGCCTTTTTCCTCACCTGCACAGTTCAGGTGGATGGGACAGAATTGGTGTGGCCTGACAAGGCAGGAAAAGCTGTCTGTGTTCTGGAGTGCCTTGAAAGCTTTCTCCGTCAGGTTTGGAAGGGGTTTCTCTTTGGGATTTCTTGTGATGCAGCACCACGGGTATCCCTTTGTGCCAAGTCCAGTGCTAAAGGATTGAAGAACTGGACAAGTGGGGTCTGGGATGAAAATGCCGCTAATAAAATTAAGCAAAGAATACAATAAGAGAAATGAGCATCCTTTTAATGTCTGAAATAGTTAGGAATAAAAATGCTGGAAAAGGGCACTCTGAATTGGTGTCACTTGTCATGGATAAAACCCCAGAGTGAGGAATCAGAGCAGAAGTTGAGAGCTGGAATCCTTCTGCAGTCGACTTAATTTTCTTTTCCTCCTCTCTTTCAGGACAGGAAGAATCACGACTCTCCTGGCATCTTTGCCAAGAGCTGTGGTGTTTGATCAGCCAAAGCCCAGAGGCTTCAGCACCAGAGGTCTGAGCCTGGAGGGCTCCTGGTGCTTGCCCGTGCTGTGGGCTATGTCAGAGGATGCAGGGTTCCTCTTTGCCTCCCTGCTGGGATTAACTGCCATGGGAATGTGGGATCTGGGTGAAACTCCAGCTCTCCTGGTGTTCAGGGGAGCAAGGTCTGAGGGACTCCTCTCTGGGGATGTGCGGTGAAGGACTGAATAGTGTGGAAGGAGAGTATTTATAAACTGTATCACTGTTTCTCCCAAATTGGGGTGGAGCAGTGATGGGGGTGGTTGGGTTTGGTCTGGGCCTGTTATTCTTTGTGCAATTTTTAAATTCTCTTGTATGATTTACTGTCCGGTATCTTTCTAACAAAAGCTGACATAAATTTAGATTAAGGATTAGAACTTGGGTCCATTCATTGCAAACATTTGACAAGGCTGGAGGACTGGGGGTGGTGACTGCTCTCAGGAAAGGTTACTTATTAATACTGTGTCAGATTTCCCGCAGTGACTGTCAGGCCTGCATGGCTGTGAGTTCGTGCTCTTCTCACTGGGGAAATAAGTTCAGCAAAATTAGAAATGTTAGAAAAATCCAGCCAAAAATTCCACCTCTGTACCCTCTAAGTTTTCCCAGTTTTTCCCAGCTAGGAGCTGCACAGAAGTCAGGCAGGGGAAGTGACAACAGGGAACAGCTGAAAAATTCAAAGGCACAAAGAGGAAAGGGAAAGGTTTCAGAAAAACAATTCTATGGTCTAAGAATAATTTCTGATTCCCTACTGAGAAGAACACGAACTCACAGCCATTCAGGCCTGACAGTCCCCTGCAGTGAGAGCTCAGCACACATCCACAGAGGCAAGTCCAGCATCTTAATGAAAAAAATAAAAATAAAAAACCAGAAGAAAAAGGTGATTTCTTCTGCTTCAGAGTTATTTCAAGTTCTTAAAGCCCAAGCAACATTTGCTCTTGATTTTGGTTGGGTGAATCATGAGCAGTGGGCACGGGTCATGCCATTCATTGAGCAGAAAACCCGGGGTCATTTAGAGGGGACACAAGAACTGTTTGTGTAGCGACCTCGGGCTGCAGAGGGGCAGGAGAAAGGCCAAGGGAGCTCCTGGGGCCACCAGGGCCTGTGGGGAACAGAATGGACGCTTGGATGACCAGTGGAGGTGAGGAGTGGATCTGAGTTCATCTACAGGGAAATAAGGAGGGGATACTCTGGAGTGAAAAGCTGAGGTGATGAGTTCACCCACCTGGGCACGAGTTGTGTTTGCACAAAGTGGGAACAGAGGTGAAGGTCAATCCAAAGTCGATCCTGCTTGACCTCTGAATTCCAGGATAAGTTTTTACAAGCTGCCAAATGAGGGAGTAAAAAGACACAAAAATGAAACCGAGAGCATTCATGAGGTTCCTGGGAGTCCATTACACTGTTGTCATAGAATTCTTAATGAGTTTTGAGCTTTAATGACAACAATTCAGTACTTTCTTTGGATTATTCACTGTGTAGGATTTGGGGTTTATCTGGATTTTAAAGGCGTCGTGGTGGCCCTGACACTGCTCAGGAGCTGGTAGGAAAAGCAGGGTCAGAGCTCCTGGCAGGCACAGGGTGTTTTTCCCAGAGTGGACTGTGGAGGAATTGTTTGGGCCTTGGATTGTCCCTCTGGGTGATGCCAGTTGCTGTGATTTGTGTAATTCCATACATTTAACTCCCAATACTTCCCCAGCCCAGGAGCTTGAGCTGACAGGGCAGCACACAGATTGTTTCTCTGTGCTGTGCCCCGATTTGGGGTTGGCTGTCAGCTTTGCTAGCTCCCGTGAATTATGCCCATAGCCCCGAATTCCCTGCTCAATTCCCACTGCCATAACCTCACAGCGCCTCATGGAGTGGGGATATACTGTGGCAGGAAGCTCAGCAGCATCGGCACAGGGACAGGTGTATATTCCAAAGAATTTGCTGTTTCAAACCCTCATCCCCCAGCCCCGCCGATGTCCCTGGGGGGCACTTGACAGAGTTACCTGGATTTCAGCTGATTTCACCCCCCCGAGCTCGGGCTCCAGGTGATCTTTTCAAGCAGGAGAAGGCAGGGGCCGGAGGCGCTCGTGGCCCGTGCCGAGGCAAGTCCCTGGGGCCACGAGAGGACATCTCTCCCTGCAGAATTTCAGTTCTTTCCAGAGCCTCAGCAGTGACAGAGGACAAAGAGGAAGATGAGGAGGAGGAAGAAGGGGAGAGGGTTTGAGAGGAGGGGAAGCCCAAATCCGTGCTGTGTGCGGAGCTCCGACAGCACGCTGCAGCCCGCAGCTCAGTGTGAGCACGGGGCACAGGAGGCGATTTCTGGGCATTCAATCACCCTGAGGCGGGCCCGGCACCGCCCCTGCAGCACCGTCCCCAACACAGCTCGGTACCGCTCCGGGATCACCCGGCCCCGCCCCCGGTGCCGCCCGGGACCACTGGGGGACCGCCCCCTAAAGCACCGCCCCGGCCCCGCCCGGTCCCGTCCCGGGACCTCCGTTGCCCCGCCTCGCCAAGCCCCGGCTCCGCCCGAGCCTGCCCGGGCTGCGCCGGGACCATCGCTGGCGGGCCCCGCCCCTCTTCCCCGGGCCGAAGCGGGCTGAAGGAGATGTCCGCACGATTGGAAACGCCGCCGAAAATCGCACCCGTGGGATCGGTGTCGGCGTCGTGCGCAGGCATCCCACTAGAGCGAGCGGGCTCCTTGCTGTGCCACCCTCCTTTTGCAGCCAGAGTTAGAAGGTCGGGGGAGCGACACCCGAGCCGCCATCTTGGGAGAGGCAGGCGCGCAGTACCGCGCTCTGCCCACAGGGTGGCGCTTGGGAGACAGGCAAGGGATGGAATCAAGGAGTGTCCCAATCCTTGAGGAAATCCCCCTGAATGAACGCCCCAAAAAACCCCGACCAGAACTGACAAACCTCCTGCCTCTGTATGAGTGCAAAGGGTGTGCAAGGAGTGTGCAAATAGTGTGCATTAGCAATCGATCGGCAGGCATTAGCAATCGATCGCCGATCTAATCGATCGGCAGGCGCGATCAATCGATCGCCGAGCTAATCGATCGGCAGGCATTGGAAATCGATCGCCGATCTAATCGATCGGCAGGCATTAGCAATCGATCGCCGATCTAATCGATCGGCAGGCGCGATCAATCGATCGCCGATCTAATCGATCGGCAGGCATTAGCAATCGATCGCCGATCTAATCGATCGGCAGGCGCGATCAATCGATCGCCGATCTAAATCGATCGGCAGGCATTAGCAATCGATCGCCGATCTAATCGATCGGCAGGCACGATCAATCGATCGCTGATCTAATCCATAGGCACGCATTAGCTATCGATCGCCGATCTGATTTTTCCCGCCATTTCTCAATGATTTTTTCCCCCATTTCTCACTGATTTTTCCCCAATTTTTCATGCATTTTTTTCCCGCAATTTTCGTGGATTTTTTCCCATATTTTCCCCATTTCTCACTGATTTTTTTCCCCCATTTCTCAATGATTTGTTTCCCCAATTTATCAAAGATTTTTTTTTCCCCATTTCACCATGATGTTTCCCCCATTTCTCACTGATTTTTTCCCCCATTTCTCACTGATTTTTTTCCCCCCATTTTTCCATGGATATTTCCCGATTTTCCCCCCCATTGCTCACTGATTTTTGCCCCCATTTCTCTCTGAATTTTCCCCCCATTTTCCATGCATTTTTCCCCCATTAATCACTGATTTTTTTTCCCCATTTATCACTGATATTTGCCCCCATTTCTCTCTGAATTTTTCCTTCCATTTTTCATGCATTTTTCCGCCCATTAATCACTGATTTTTCTCCCATTTATCACTGATTATTGCCCCCATTTTTCACTTATTTTTTCCCCACAGCATCGGCCACCACAGCACGAGCGACAACAGCTCGCTCTGTTCCCGCCATTGCCCATGGATTGTTTCCCTGTTTTCCATGGATTTTTTCCCCATTTCTCACTGATCCCCCCCCCCCCCCATTTCTCACTGAATATTCCCCCATTTTTCATCGACTTTTCCCCCATTTCTCACTGATTTTTTCCCCATTTCTCAATTATTTTTTCCCCCACTTTTCCCCGTTTTCTCACTGATTTATTCCCCCATTTTTCATGGATTTTTTTTCCCCCATTTCTCACTGATTTTTTTCCCCGTTTTTCAAAGATTCCCCCCCCGTTTTTCACTGATTTTTCTCCATTTCTCACTGATTTTCCCACCATTTTTCATGTGGTTTTTTTCCATTTCTCACTGATGTTTTACCCCATTCTTATTACCATTCTCATAGCTCTATTTTATATTTATACATATTCTTATATTTGCATTATTTCTGTTATACACTAGATTTTTCATAGATATTTGCTACTTAGATTTCATTATATTTTACATGTATACCAATCTATTTCTATTCTTTATATTTTATTTTTATATTAGCTATAAAAACCGTGCCTCTACCCAAATAAAAAGCATTTAAACATTCCTTTTAGACTATATTTAGCTATTTTTTATGGTTCTGTTTTTCATGCATTCTACACCCACCCCTCCCTGTCAATGTTCTGGCACCCAGCATGACCCCCCCCCCCCCCCCCCATGCCCGACTCACCTGCTCCTCCAGCGCAGCCCGGCTCCCTTTCCCAGGGACCTTGGGGTGCCCAAACCACGTCGGAGCCCCCAGTCTCCACACCCTCCCCCTCCGTAGGGAACGGGAATGGGATGGGGAGCACACAGGACAAGAAAGGAACACAAAAGACACACTGGACAGAGAGAAGAAAAGGGCTGGAAGCTGGATATGAGGATGAAAGTGGAGCAGCAACAAACCTCAGGACTCTTGACTAGAGAGTGTGGCTGCTGAACGTCTCAAAAAAAAACCCCCAGCTCCAACACAACATGCTGTGCTCACGGCTCGGCCTGGGACTCATCAGTGAACATCTCTCTCTTGCCAGGGCCATAAAGCCCCCGAGAAAACACGAGGTGAGGTTGATGTGCTCCGGCTTTGCTCCTGCTCAGCCCTAACCCCAGCCCTGCTGCCAGTGAGCACCCTGATCTCTGAACCTCTTCTCAGCTTGTTTGTACGCTTCCAAATTCCTTCCTCTTTCTTCAAGCTTCATCTGTTTCCTGGCATTGGGAGAATGACAAGTGTTTAGCACAGCGCAATGAATACAACAGTCTCATTTTCAGAAGACACAACTGAACGAGAACCGACAGCAGCACTGCTTCGAGACAATCTGGGCACACGTTTCCTTCCAGCAATCTGAGTGTTCTTTTGTGTCACGCCTGAAATCCTGAAAATGGTTTTTTGAGAAAAATTATCCATAACTAGAAAACAATCAAACCAAATAAATAGAACCCCTATGATATAATAACAGCCCATATACTACAACACTCCAATTCTAATATTAATAAGAAAACAGAAATTAGCTACACAGCATTACCTCAAACAAACACTACATACTGGCAAGAATCAAAACCACCACAAAATAATTCAAAAACTACCCTATGCCTTATGCTACAGGCTAGAACGCCATCGGCAAACCTATCAAGGTATCCTTTAAAAACAACGCCCCACCAAAAACAAAAACAACACAAAACGCCATTCAAGAACTCCCTTATCAACACCTGAATGAAAAAACATGGCATTAGATAAATAGACCATAGCCCTTATCATACACCATCTACAAACAAAATAAAGCTATACCATACATCCTCGAAAACCACCTTCAAAGCACGACATTAGAAAACAAAACTTCCCAGAATTAAAAGCTGTATCTAACAAAAGCCGTCTGATAAAATTAACAACCAAGCCCCCACCATCAGAGCTGCCCTACTAAACTCCCCATCGTACATATGAAAAATCAGTTTTAAAAACCTACTTCAATTCATTCTGCCTCAAATACAAAGCCATCCAGAAAGTTACCTTCACTCAAAAACAAAAGCGCACGTAGTAAATAACATTAAAAAATAAATCAGCACACTACACACCACAAGCATAAAATATTGAATTAAAACCAAAAATACCCCTATTCATTAAAGAGCCCAGCCGCAAGCTAATTTAACTATAACTTCGTGCAAACGTACACATATCATTAAAATAGATTTCTTTCAGAATACAACTGATGATCTAAAATAGTAAAATGTCCGAGAACGATATTATAATAGGATATCCTCGATCATCCTCCCGCAAATTCTCTCCACTGTATTGTCCGACACACACCGGAAAAAAAAATCCAGTTTTTACTTTTTTCAGCTAACTTCTCATTTATTAGCTGAGAGGAATGTTGAATTTGTCTTTACAAATGAGCTGTGGATCAGCCTGTAGATAAGGCTAGCACTGAGAGATAAAAGAAACAATGGGATGGATTCCACTGATTGATGAATGGAAAGAGATATTTGCCTTTACAAACAAACTGCAGGGCTGCTGATAAATGAAATTGGATATCGAAAGATGAAAGAAGCAACGGGGGGAAACTATGAATTCTATAAGAATTAAAAATTAAAAGGGAGGGTTATACATTAGAGGGGAATTTCAGGGTATCAGGCGTTCCGGGAAGTCTGTGCCTCTCAAGTACCTCAGCCAATGGAAAAGAGAGAGGGAAATGCGGCCGGGAAAATAGGATAAAAAGGAGGCTGTGTCCTCCAAAAATTTGAGAGATCCCAGGGGAATGTCCCATGGCCTCTCCCTTTATTCGAGTAAAGCAAAAAGGACTCCTCCGTTTCCTTTTTGGACATAAACCGCTGGTGTTTGTGGATTAATTTTCCTGACATTTAGCAACATATTGTTAAAAAAAAAAAAAAAAAAAAAAAAAAGTGATCCAGAAGAGGGCAACATTGACAGCCATTCCAAGACAGGATGAACAAATGCTTTCACATTGACAGAGGATGCTGCGATGTTCTGAGAACAGAAGATAGAATAAAATAAAGGAAGGTGATGTTACAAGACAGAAAAGGGTAAAATAAAAGGAGTACCTGAGACTGGGGGGCGGGGGGGAAGAAAATGGGGAAATATTAATTGCTACACACTAGGTACAAATGCTTTTTACAAGTAATTTATGAGAAGCAAGCTAAAAGCGTCTTACTGCTGCTAGTGATATCATGCTCCAAGCTCTGCTAATAATTCCTATTTCTAGCAATAGTTAAATTGAACTCACTACATTCCAACTATTTTTCTGCTTGTTTAGATGGCAGATCCGTTTGGAACACACCTTCGTATAGCAAATTCTATGCCCAGGTAGGGACCTCTCAGTTCTTCCATAAAACATTTTCTTCTGCATTATGGCAAGCCTTTGTTTTAGCTTGACAGCTTTCTTGAAACTTAAATTTACGCATGTATCCAAAGACATTTGCAATTCCAGAAATCGGTAGGCACATAATATGGAAAGTAAATAACATTCTCGAGAGGGAGTTGCTTTGTTACTGAGGGGATGAAAAGCAAGGCTAGAGCTAGTAGAACTACCCAAGAAATTGGACTTAACGCAGCTTTTACAAGGCTCAAAGTAGCCATACCGAGATGTTTGAGCTAAAAGCCCCAGTTACCAGACTTACAGGCCTAATAGTTATCACCACACCACATTCCCTGGTTGCAGTATTTTTAACAGCAGTGCAGAACGCTACTGAAAATTATTTTTAGGTTGAATTGTTCTCTCCCCTCACTGCCTGTGTAGCTGTTAGAGGCTTCCAGGAGGCTGGGGAAGCAGACTGCTGGTTTCACTTCCAGACAGGTCACTTCCGTGGTCTGCTGGAGGGCACTTTGAAGCCCGTGTCCTTTTCTTGCTCTATTGTATCTGACAACTTTCCTCCCCCACGTCTGTTTTTTAGCGGGCAGCATTTTTGGAGGGCCAGTCAAAGACCTCAGGCTCCGAGAGAATTCGTCTGCTTTGCTCTGTTTATGTGTGCAACAGATGGGAGCAGCAACTAAGTCAAGTAGTAACTTCTGAGCTGCCCAGTTATCAGTAAACCAAAATATTCTTTTGTGACTCTCGCCAGACGAACATATCATCCTATCCGAGTCACACACTGCCCCTCTGGCATTTTCCAGTCAGACAAAGAATTCCTGGCCCCTTCCTTGCATGAACCTCAGCTCTCCACCTTGTTCCAGAAAGAGTTCTAGATCCAAGGCCCAGTGAGCCAGCTACCCTTTGCTGCCCTGAGCAGTATGGAAACAGCCAAGCCCCAGCCCTGCAGCCCTGCCTAACTCGCCTTTGCCTCCCAAACCTGAACCTTTTCCTTGGCTGTGGCATCCTCACTCATGCAATCCTGAAGACAAAATCTGATTTTGGCAGGTGAGGCCGTTTCTAACGCAAAAGCTTCACCAAGGTTTCTCTCCCACTTCAGCCTTAAACAGTCCTGTCCTCCTCAGACAGCCCCCACCTCCAGCCTTTAGCTGTAAATACTTACTGTTTTATAGCTAATGCTTGCCACCCCTCAAAATTAAGTCTTTTGATATGCATTTACATCCCTCCCTAACCGTGTCCTCATCACCCTTCCCAAACTCAGCCTCATCTCCAGGCCTAGAACCTCTCCCTAGGTGAGGGACTGTCCTCGGGTAGGAGTGCTGACAGACCTGTGCATGAGCCCAGCTGCATAGCCCGTGCTAATCCCAGCCCAGCTCTAGCCTTTAAACCCACTGGGGCTTTGGTACTGGAGGCCCAGTTACAGTAACCCCTGTGGCCGTTCCGCTTCCAGGCCATCTGGGAGTTGTGATCCCCCACCCTACACCACTTTGGTGAGAAATGCATTCCTTTCTTACAATAAAGTTTTCATTTTATGTCTAAATTCAAGCATTCCGAGAAAACGTGTAGCAATTCTATCAAGACAGACATGACAGGCACCAACATTAGTCTTTCATTACACACTTTTCATGCCTTCTCTCCACAGATTTCTTTGAGGCAACTCTGACTCCTTTTCTCACAGGCAGCTCCACACAGCACCGACTCCTCCTCTCCTCTGTACGACTGGCTAAACCCCAGCCTGTCCCTTCCCCAGCCACCTGAGCCTGTCTGTCCCACACACAGCATCCTCTCACCTTGTCCATCCCTTGCACGGCCACGTGTCCCTTCCTCCTCGCAGCACAGCCAGCAGGCTCCAGCCCACACTGCAGCAGGCTCTGCACCTCCTGCTGGAGCTGTGCTTAGTGAAACTGGCAGCCAGCTGACCCACGCTTTTATAACAACCAGCCTCACTGGGCAGGCAAGGCTGTTTCCACTCCTTGCTAATCAGTACAGCTGTAACTCGTTGGCAACTAGTGCCTTCTGCACTATCCTTACAAACTATTCTCCTACAGAAATGGACCGGAATTCCGCGGGGATTTTCCGGGGATTCCGGGGGGATTTTCTGGGGATTCCGGGAGGATTTTGTCGGGAATTCCGGGGGGATTTTGTCGGGGATTCCGGGGGGAATTTCTGGGGGATTCCGGGGGGATTTTATCGGGGATTCCTGGGGGATATTCCCGGGGATTCCGGGGGATTTTATCGGGGATTCTGGGCATATTTTCTCGCGGATTCCGGGGGGATTTTCTCAGGGATTCCGGGGAGATTTTATCGGGGATTCCGGGGGGATTTTTCCCGGGAAATGCGGGGGGCTTTTTCCCGCGATTCCAGGGGGATTTTCCAGGGGATTCCAGGGGGATTTTATCGGGGATACCTGGGGGATTTTCCAGGGGATTCCTGGGGGATTTTCCCGGGGATTCCGGGGGGATTTTCACGGGGATTCCGGGGGGATTTTCACTGGGATTCCGGGGCGATTTTCTCAGGGAATTCCGGGGGATTTTCTCGGAATTCCGGGGGGATTTTCCCGAGTATTCCGGGGGATTTTCCCGGGGATTCCGAGGGGATATTCCCGGGGAATTCCGGGGGGATTTTCTCCGGGATTCCGGGGGATTTTCCAGGGGTTTCAGCGAGGAATTTCCCGGGGAATTCCCGGTGGATTTTCCAGGGATTCCGGGTGGATTTTCTCGGGGATTCCGGGGGATTTTCCCGAGTATTCCGGGGGGAATTTTTCGGGGAGTCCGGAGGGATTTTCCCGGGGTATCCGGGGTGATTTTACGAGGAATTCCGGGGGGATTTTCCCGAGTGTTCCGGGGGGATTTCCTCGGGGATTACGGGATGATTTTCTCGGGCAATTCCGGGGGATGTTCTCGGTATTCCGGGGCCATTATCTCGGTGATTCCGGGGAGATTTTCTCGGGGATTCCGAGATTATTTTCCCGGGGAATTCATGGGGATTTTCCCGGGGATTCCGGGGGGATATTCGCGGGGATTCCGGGGGATTTTCTCGGAGATTCCGGGGGGATTTTCATGGGGATTCCGGGGTATTTTCTCCTGGATTCCGGGGAATTTTCCGTGGATTCCTGGGGGATTTTGCCGAGTATTTCGGGAGAATTTTCTCGGGGATTCCGGGGTGATTTTCCCGGGAAATTCCGGGGGATTTTCTCGGGATTCCGGGGGATTTTTTCGGGGAGTCCGGAGGGATTTTCCCGGGGATTCCGGGGGATTTTACGAGGAATTCCGGGGGGGTTTTCTCGGCGATACCGGGGGGATATTCTCGGGGATTCGGGATGATTTTCCCGGGGAATTCCAGGGGATTATTCCGGCGATTCCGGGGGGATTTTCTCGGCGATTGCGGGGGGATTTTCTCGGGGATTCCGGGGGGATTATCCCGGGGAATTCTAGGGGATTTTCTCGGGGATTCCGGGGGGATTTTCCCGGGGAATTCCGGGGGATTTTCTCGGGAGTCCGGGGAGATTTGCCCGGGGATTCCGAGGGATTTTCAGGGGAATCCGGGGGGATTTTCTCGGGGATTCAGGGGGGTTTTTCTCGGGGATTCAGGGGGATTTTCCAGGGGATTCCGGGGGGATTTTCTCGCGTATTCCCGGGGCATTTTCCTGGAGATTCCAGGGGGATTTTATCGGGGATTCCGGGGGGATTATCCAGGGGATTCCGGGGGGTTTTTCCAGGGGATTCCGGGCATATTTTCCGAGTATTACGGGCGAATTTTCTCGGGGATTCCGGGGAGATTTTCTTGGGGATTCCGGGGGGGCTTTCACAGGGATTTCTGGGGGATTTTCGCGTGGATTCCGGGGGATTTTCTCGCGGATTCCGGGGGCTATTTTCCCGGGGATTCCGGGGGAAATTTCTCGGGGAGTCCGGGGGGATTTTCTAGGGGAATTCCGGGGATTTTCTCGGGATTCTGGGGGGATTTTCCCGGCGATTCCGGGTTGATTTTTCCCGGGGACTCCGGGGGATTTTCTCGGGGATTTCTGGAGGATTTTCCCGGGGATTCCGGGCGGATTTTCTCGTGGATTCCGGGAGGATTTTCTCTTGGATTCCGGGAGGATTTTCCCGGGGAATTCCGAGGGATTTTCAGGGGAATCCGGGGGGATTTTCTCGGGGATTCCGGGGGATTTTCTCGGGGATTCCGGGGAGATTTTCTCACGTATTCCCGGGGCATTTTCCTGGAGATTCCAGGGGGGTTTTATCGGGGATTCCGGGGGGATTATCCAGGGGATTCCGGGGGGATATTGCAGAGTATTCCGGGGGGATTTTTCTGGGGGATTCCGGGGGATTTTCCCGGCGAATTCCGGGGGATTTTCTCGGGGATTCCTAGGGACGGGGATTCCTAGGGGATTTTCCAGGGGATTCCGGGGTGATTATCCCGGGGATTTTCCTGGGGGATTTTCCCGGGGATTCCGGGGGATTTTCTCGGGGATTCCGGGTTGATTTTCCCGGGGAATTCCGAGGGATTTTCTCGGGGATTCCGGGGGAATCTTCCAGGGGATTCGGGGCGGATTTTCTCGGGGATTCCGGGGAGATTATCCCGGGGATTTCGGGGAGATTTTCTGGGGGATTCCTGGGGGATTTTCTCGGGGATAGCGGACGGATTATCACGGGGATTCCGGGATGAGTTTCTCGGGGAATTCAGGGGGATTTTCCAGGGGATTCCGGGGGGATTTTCCCGGGGAATTCCGGGGGATTTTCTCGGGGATTCCGGGGGGTTTTTCCCGGGGATTCCCGGGGATTTTCTCTCGGATTTTTCCCCCAATTTTTCAAGCATTTTTTCCCGCAATTTTCCTGGATTTTTCCCAAATTTTCCCCATTTCTCACTGATTATTTTCCCCATTTCTCAATGATTTTTGCCCCAATTTATCAAAGATTCTTTTCCCCATTTCTCACTGATGTTTTTCCCCATTTTCCCCCCATTTCTCACTGATTTTTATCCCCCATTTTTCAATGATTTTTCCCCATTTCTCTCTGATTTTTGCCCCATTTCACCATGATGTTTTCCCCATTTCTCACTGATTTTTCCGTTGATTTTTCATGGATTTTTCCACCCATTTTTCGTGGATTTTTTCCCCATTTTTCCCCATTTCTCACTGATTTTTTCCCCCATTTATCACTCCTTTTTCCCCATTTTTCCCCATTTCTCACTGATTTTTTCCGCCATTTTTCATTGATTTTTTCCGCCATTTTTCATGGATGTTTCCCCCAATTTTCATGGATATTTCCTGATTTCCCCCCCCCCATTTCTCACTGATATTTGCCCCCATTTCTCTCTGAATTATTCCCCCCATTTTTCATGCATTTTCCCGCCCATTAATCACTGATTTTTTCCCCATTTCTCACCGACTTTTCCCCCCATTTCTCACTGATTTTTATCCCCCACTTCTGACTGATTTTTCCCAATTTTTCGTTGATCTTTTTCCCCATTCCTCACCGATTTTCCCCCCATTTCTCTCTGATTTTTCCATCATTTTTCATGGTTTTTCCCCCCCATTTCTCACTGATTTTACCCCCTTTCTCACTGATTTTATTAATGTTTGTATTTCTATTTCTATTTATATTTATATTTATTATTATTGTTTTGCATGTTTATGTTTATGTTTATGTTTATGTTTATGTTTATGTTTATGTTTATGTTTATGTTTATGTTTATGTTTATGTTTATGTTTATGTTTATATCTATGCAGGTTAACGTTTGTGCATGTTTATGTCTATGTTTATATTTATGCATATTTATTTTTATGCCGGCGAACGCGGGCAGGCGTTTTATGTAAACGCCTATCCGCCGGGGTCCTAGAGAGGCCGCCATCTTGAGCGTGTCGGGACTCTCAAAATGGCGCCTCGGGCGGCACCCCGCCTGACCTGCCAAAAATGGCGGCAGAAAGGGCGGGAAAAAATCAGGACCCCGGTGTGTAGGCATAAGATGCCTGATTACATCGCCGACGCCGATCCGCTCGCCGACAATTTTCCCGGACGTGTCAGAGCGTGCCGACAACGGCCGCGCGGTCCGCGGTGCCGCGGGCGTGAGGGCGCCGGCGGGCGCGGACAGGCGTTTTATGTAAACGCCTATCCGCCGGGGTCCTAGAGAGGCCGCCATCTTGAGTGTGTCGGGACTCTCAAAATGGCGGCTCGGGCGGCACCCCGGCTGACCTGCCAAAAATGGCGGCAGAAAGGGCGGGAAAAAATCAGGACCCCGGTGTGTAGGCAAAAGATGCCTGATTACATCGCCGACGCCGATCCGCTCGCCGACAATTTTCCCGGACGTGTCAGAGCGTGCCGACAACGGCCGCGCGGTCCTCGGTGCCGCGGGCGTGAGGGCGCCGGCGGGCGCGGACAGGCGTTTTATGTAAACGCCTATCCGCCGGGGTCCTAGAGAGGCCGCCATCTTGAGTGTGTCCGCACTCTCAAAATGGCGCCTCGGGCGGCACCCCGGCTGACCTGCCAAAAATGGCGGCAGAAAGGGCGGGAAAAAATCAGGACCCCGGTGTGTAGGCATAAGATGCCTGATTAAATCGCCGACGCCGATCCGCTCGCCGACAATTTTCCCGGACGTGTCAGAGCGTGCCGACAACGGCCGCGCGGTCCGCGGTGCCGCGGGCGTGAGGGCGCCGGCGAGCGCGGACAGGCGTTTTATGTAAACGCCTATCCGCCGGGGTCCTAGAGAGGCCGCCATCTTGAGCGCTGCCGCACGGCTGGGTCCCGGCCCGCGGGCCCTTCCGCCATCCTGAGAGGGGCACGGTGCAGTACCCGCCTGTGTCCACACGGCGGCAGCACTGCCGCCCAACTCAGCCCGGCACTGCCGCCCTGTCAGGGACAGACAGAGAAGGGAGAGAGTTCCAAGCACCAGAGTCCCCACCCGTCATAAAATCCTCTCAATGAACGCCCCAAAAAAACCCCGACCCAAACTAAAAATGCCCTGCCTCTGACCAAATGAAAAAAAAAACCTTTTATATATATAAATCATCTATTTTTTAATATTTAATTTCTAGTCATAATCTAGACATATTTCATATATTCAATTTAATTGCTATTCTATTTATCATATATACAATATTATTTTATTATTCATTATATACATAGATTTATATTACTAATGTTATTTCTATTTTATCTATATCCATCTATATTTGGAGGTTCATAGTTTTTAATATTATTTCTTTAAAAGCTCTGCCTCTAACCAAATAGAAACAAAAAACTCGATTATTTTAAATTATATTTGAATATATTTTTCTATTTAGTTTTCATATTTATATCTGTAGATTTATATGTCTATATTGTGTATTCTATATTTATATACTATTTAATGTAGTTTTTACTAGTATATTAATATACTAGATGCTATTTACATTCTATTATAACATACTATTTAATAGAACATATTAAAATCGATAAATTATTTCTATTACATACTACATACATGTATTTTATATTTATATTTATTTCTATAGATTTATACTTACATATATATATGCATATATAGTTATAATAATTTTATGTCAGTATCTATTTTTGCATATTTGTATATTTTTGCCTATATTATTTTCAAAAAACCCTCCTCTAACCAAATAAAAACCAATAAAACATTCCTTTTAAAGTCTGAATATTTATATATTTCTATTTTCATAACATAATATAATGTAATGTAATATATTTATATATTGGTTTCTTATATTTGCTTCTATATTTTTATTCTTTATCTTTTCTATTTACAGTATCTATTAAAAAACCCTACCTCTATCCAAACACAAGCCAATAAAACATTCCTTTTAGACTATATTTAGCTATTTTTTAAGGTTCTGTTTTTCATGCATTCTACACCCACCCCTCCCTCTCAATGTTCTGGCACCCACCATGACCCCCCGCCATGCCCGACTCACCTGCTCCTCCAGCGCAGCCCGGCTCCCTCTCCCAGGGACCTTGGGGTGCCCCAAACCACGTCGGAGCCCCCCTCAGCCTTT
The DNA here is from genome assembly GCF_052056855.1 of Sturnus vulgaris. Lineage (NCBI taxonomy): Eukaryota > Metazoa > Chordata > Aves > Passeriformes > Sturnidae > Sturnus > Sturnus vulgaris. Next base: position 60,619 of record NW_028276649.1, on the reverse strand, counting down.
TTTCCTCACCCCAAAGAAGGCACAGAACGACTCCTTTAATGAAGTTGTTTTAACAATTGTAAGGCTAGAGCTTTTGGTATCCACTGCTTGCCATCCCTTGTAAACCAATTTTTTTCTTCTTTCTTCTGCAGCTTAATAAACCTCTTTTTTCCCCCATAGTTTTCCAAATGCATGTATTACCGCATATGCATATTTAGAATCAGTAAATATATTTAATGTCTTGTCCTGCTATAATTCACAGGCTCTCACAAGCGTGTGCAGCTCTGCTGTCTGAGCTGACCAGGTGGCTGGTAACCTCCCCCCTTCCTTTAATTGCTTTCCATTCACGATAGAGTATCCTGTAAATCATGAAGAATGGGGGGAAAAATCAGTGAGAAATGGGGAAAAAAATCCCTGAAGAATGGGGGTAAAAATCAGTGAGAAATGGGGAAAAGTGGGGAAAAAATCCGTTAGAAATGGGTGGGGAAATTCCATGAAAAATGGCGAAAGAAATCAGTGAGAAATGGGGAAAAATGGGTAAAAAATCAGTGCGAAATGGGGGGGGGGAATCAATGAGAAATCGGGGAAAAACATAAGTAAGAAACGGGGGGGAAAAGTCCATGAAAAATGGGGAAAAATCAGTGGGAAATGGGGATAAATCTGGAAAAAATCCATGAAAAATGGGGAAAAAAATCAGTGAGAAATGGGGAAAAAAATCCCTGAAAAATGGGGGAAAATATCAGTGAGAAATGGGAAAAAATGGGGAAAAAAATCATTGATAAATCGGGGGAAAAATCAGTGTGAAAGGGGGGGAAAAATCGGGATCGGGGACGTGGACCGGGACTGGGATCGGGGACCGGGACGGGGAAATGGGACAGGGACCGGGATCGCGGACGGGGACCTGGGACAGGGACCGGAACCGGGATCGGGGACGGGGACTGGAGACAGGGACCGGGACCGGGATTGGGGACTGGGACCAGGACCGTGATCGGGTTCCGGGACGGGGAACTGGGACTGGGACCAGGATCGGGGACCGGAACCGGGGACTGGGACCGGGACCAGGACTGGGGACGGGGACTGGGGACAGTGACCGGGACTGCAATCGGCACCGCCCCCCGAACCGCTCCCGGAACCGCTCCCCGGGCTACCCCGGCACGGCGACCGGGAACGCCCCCGGCACCGCCCCGGCACCGCCCCCGGTGCCGCCCCCGACACTGCCCCGGCACCGCCCCGGGTAGCGCCCCCGGCACCGCCCCCGGGGCGGGCCGCCGAACGCACGCGATGACGCGCGGGGGGCGGGACGGCGCGGGGCGGTGACGCGCTTCATGCCAGGAGCAGGGCCGGGTGCGACGAAGACGGGAGCGGGACGACCCGATACCGCGCGGGGCCGCGGGCCCGGCGGAGCCCGGCCCGCTGGGTAGGGGCCGCCAATGGCACCGGGGCTTCTGCTTCGGCTTCTGTCCGTGTCGGCGGGGAGGCCCCAGCCAGCGGTGCCCCTCTCCCTCGGCGACACGGGCGTGGAACTCGGCATCGGGCGCTGCATCGCCGCGGACAGCAGGGGGCGCACGGGTACCGATACTGCCATGGGGCCCGGCGCTGCTCTCCTGCTCCGCCGCCAGGCGGCGCTGCGCTGCCGTCCTGCCGCGCCTCCGGGCACGCTCGGTTTCCTCGGGACCCCGGGCCCCGCCTGTCCCGCCGCTGCGGAGGCGGGGGATGCTTTATGGGACTGCCCGAGCTGGCGGTGCCGGGTCTGGGGCGTTGGGGCGCGCCTTGGGGGGCTGCGGGTGCGCTCGTTTCGTCTTCTGCATGGCCTTCTGTGTGAGCATCTCTCGTTGCGACTGCTCTTGGAGAGTCAAACCCCTCCTCCTAAGTGGTCTCAGGAGCCTGGCAGGGTGAGTTTTGTTTCACAGGGGAAAGGGCCACTGGTCGTGTCCAGAGACCTGTGCACCCAGCCAGGTTTCTGCCTGATAAAATTCCAAATGGATGAGGATTTCTCCCAGCCCCAAGCTGCCCCCACCTGTAACCCTGGCTGCCTTTGGGGTGCCCAAAGCCTCCTCTGTGCAGATCTCAGGAACCTGGGAGGGGTGAACAATGTTGCACAGGGAAAAACCCCACAGATTTTATCTCCGGGCCTGGGGCCAGGAGCAGGCATTTGCGTGCTATAATTCCAGAAGGAGCACGGTGTCTCCCAGACCCAAGCCGCATCCAGCTGTGACCCAGCTGCTCTTGGAGTGCCAAAAGCCTCCTCGTAGCTGATCTCAGGAACCCTGGAAGGGTGAGTTTGGTTTCACAGGGAAAAGGCCTCCGTTTGTGTCCAGAGATTAAATAAGGGACTCTGCTTTTCCTCTAGTTCTCCTTCCTGTTTTCACCTGGGCTAGAAGGATGGGCATGGCCTGTATTTCTCATATCAAAGTGATGTTACTAAATTTGTCCAGAAGTTCTGATTGTTATTTTTATTAGTAGTAGTAATTTTCTGATAGAAAACACTCTCATTTTGCCTTTCCCACGTTGTTTCCAGGTGCTGCCCAGGATGGACATCTGTGGTCTCAGACAGTGATTCCCGAGGAGCAAGGAAAGCCTTTTCCTCACCTGCACAGTTCAGGTGGATGGGACAGAATTGGTGTGGCCTGACAAGGCAGGAAAAGCTGTCTGTGTTCTGGAGTGCCTTGAAAGCTTTCTCCGTCAGGTTTGGAAGGGGTTTCTCTTTGGGATTTCTTGTGATGCAGCACCACGGGTATCCCTTTGTGCCAAGTCCAGTGCTAAAGGATTGAAGAACTGACAAGTGGGGTCTGGGATGAAAATGCCGCTAATAAAATTAAGCAAAGAATACAATAAGAGAAATGAGCATCCTTTTAATGTCTGAAATAGTTAGGAATAAAAATGCTGGAAAAGGGCACTCTGAATTGGTGTCACTTGTCATGGATAAAACCCCAGAGTGAGGAATCAGAGCAGAAGTTGAGAGCTGGAATCCTTCTGCAGTCGACTTAATTTTCTTTTCCTCCTCTCTTTCAGGACAGGAAGAATCACGACTCTCCTGCCATCTTTGCCAAGAGCTGTGGTGTTTGATCAGCCAAAGCCCAGAGGCTTCAGCACCAGAGGTCTGAGCCTGGAGGGCTCCTGGTGCTGCCCGTGCTGTGGGCTATGTCAGAGGATGCAGGGTTCCTCTTTGCCTCCCTGCTGGGATTAACTGCCATGGGAATGTGGGATCTGGGTGAAACTCCAGCTCTCCTGGTGTTCAGGGGAGCAAGGTCTGAGGGACTCCTCTCTGGGGATGTGCGGTGAAGGACTGAATAGTGTGGAAGGAGAGTATTTATAAACTGTATCACTGTTTCTCCCAAAATTGGGGTGGAGCGGTGATGGGGGTGGTTGGGTTTGGTCTGGGCCTGTTATTCTTTGTGCAATTTTTAAATTCTCTTGTATGATTTACTGTCCGGTATCTTTCTAACAAAAGCTGACATAAATTTAGATTAAGGATTAGAACTTGGGTCCATTCATTGCAAACATTTGACAAGGCTGGAGGACTGGGGGTGGTGACTGCTCTCAGGAAAGGTTACTTATTAATACTGTGTCAGATTTCCCGCAGTGACTGTCAGGCCTGCATGGCTGTGAGTTCGTGCTCTTCTCACTGGGGAAATAAGTTCAGCAAAATTAGAAATGTTAGAAAAATCCAGCCAAAAATTCCACCTCTGTACCCTCTAAGTTTTCCCAGTTTTTCCCAGCTAGGAGCTGCACAGAAGTCAGGCAGGGGAAGTGACAACAGGGAACAGCTGAAAAATTCAAAGGCACAAAGAGGAAAGGGGAAAGGTTTCAGAAAACAATTCTATGGTCTAAGAATAATTTCTGATTCCCTACTGAGAAGAACACGAACTCACAGCCATTCAGGCCTGACAGTCCCCTGCAGTGAGAGCTCAGCACACATCCACAGAGGCAAGTCCAGCATCTTAAATGAAAAAATAAAAATAAAAACCAGAAGAAAAAGGTGATTTCTTCTGCTTCAGAGTTATTTCAAGTTCTTAAAGCCCAAGCAACATTTGCTCTTGATTTTGGTTGGGTGAATCATGAGCAGTGGGCACGGGTCATGCCATTCATTGAGCAGAAAACCCGGGGTCATTTAGAGGGGACACAAGAACTGTTTGTGTAGCGACCTCGGGCTGCAGAGGGGCAGGAGAAAGGCCAAGGGAGCTCCCTGGGGCCACCAGGGCCTGTGGGGAACAGAATGGACGCTTGGATGACCAGTGGAGGTGAGGAGTGGATCTGAGTTCATCTACAGGGAAATAAGGAGGGGATACTCTGGAGTGAAAAGCTGAGGTGATGAGTTCACCCACCTGGGCACGAGTTGTGTTTGCACAAAGTGGGAACAGAGGTGAAGGTCAATCCAAAGTCGATCCTGCTTGACCTCTGAATTCCAGGATAAGTTTTACAAGCTGCCAAATGAGGGAGTAAAAATACACAAAAATGAAACCGAGAGCATTCATGAGGTTCCTGGGAGTCCATTACACTGTTGTCATAGAATTCTTAATGAGTTTTGAGCTTTTAATGACAACAATTCAGTACTTTCTTTGGATTATTCACTGTGTAGGATTTGGGGTTTATCTGGATTTTAAAGGCGTCGTGGTGGCCCTGACACTGCTCAGGAGCTGGTAGGAAAAGCAGGGTCAGAGCTCCTGGCAGGCACAGGGTGTTTTTCCCAGAGTGGACTGTGGAGGAATTGTTTGGGCCTTGGATTGTCCCTCTGGGTGATGCCAGTTGCTGTGATTTGTGTAATTCCATACATTTAACTCCCAATACTTCCCAGCCCAGGAGCTTGAGCTGACAGGGCAGCACACAGATTGTTCTCTGTGCTGTGCCCCGATTTGGGGTTGGCTGTCAGCTTTGCTAGCTCCCGTGAATTATGCCCATAGCCCCGAATTCCCTGCTCAATTCCCACTGCCATAACCTCACAGCGCCTCATGGAGTGGGGATATACTGTGGCAGGAAGCTCAGCAGCATCGGCACAGGGACAGGTGTATATTCCAAAGAATTTGCTGTTTCAAACCCTCATCCCCCAGCCCCGCCGATGTCCCTGGGGGGCACTTGACAGAGTTACCTGGATTTCAGCTGATTTCACCCCCCCGAGCTCGGGCTCCAGGTGATCTTTTCAAGCAGGAGAAGGCAGGGGCCGGAGGCGCTCGTGGCCCGTGCCGAGGCAGTCCCTGGGGCCACGAGAGGACATCTCTCCCTGCAGAATTTCAGTTCTTTCCAGAGCCTCAGCAGTGACAGAGGACAAAGAGGAAGATGAGGAGGAGGAAGAAGGGGGAGAGGGTTTGAGAGGAGGGGAAGCCCAAATCCGTGCTGTGTGCGGAGCTCCGACAGCACGCTGCAGCCCGCAGCTCAGTGTGAGCACGGGGCAGAGGAGGCGATTTCTGGGCATTCAATCACCCTGAGGCGGGCCCGGCACCGCCCCTGCAGCACCGTCCCCAACACAGCTCGGTACCGCTCCGGGATCACCCGGCCCCGCCCCCGGTGCCGCCCGGGACCACTGGGGACCGCCCCTAAAGCACCGCCCCGGCCCCGCCCGGTCCCGTCCCCGGGACCTCCGTGCCCCGCCTCGCCAAGCCCCGGCTCCGCCCCGAGCCTGCCCGGGCTGCGCCGGGACCATCGCTGGCGGCCCCGCCCCTCTTCCCCGGGCCGAAGCGGGCTGAAGGAGATGTCCGCACGATTGGAAACGCCGCCGAAAATCGCACCCGTGGGATCGGTGTCGGCGTCGTGCGCAGGCATCCCACTAGAGCGAGCGGGCTCCTTGCTGTGCCACCCTCCTTTTGCAGCCAGAGTTAGAAGGTCGGGGAGCGACACCCGAGCCGCCATCTTGGGAGAGGCAGGCGCGCAGTACCGCGCTCTGCCCACAGGGTGGCGCTTGGGAGACAGGCAAGGGATGGAATCAAGGAGTGTCCCAATCCTTGAGGAAATCCCCCTGAATGAACGCCCCAAAAAACCCCGACCAGAACTGACAAACCTCCTGCCTCTGTATGAGTGCAAAGGGTGTGCAAGGAGTGTGCAAATAGTGTGCATTAGCAATCGATCGGCAGGCATTAGCAATCGATCGCCGATCTAATCGATCGGCAGGCGCGATCAATCGATCGCCGAGCTAATCGATCGGCAGGCATTGGAAATCGATCGCCGATCTAATCGATCGGCAGGCATTAGCAATCGATCGCCGATCTAATCGATCGGCAGGCGCGATCAATCGATCGCCGATCTAATCGATCGGCAGGCATTAGCAATCGATCGCCGATCTAATCGATCGGCAGGCGCGATCAATCGATCGCCGATCTAATCGATCGGCAGGCATTAGCAATCGATCGCCGATCTAATCGATCGGCAGGCGCGATCAATCGATCGCCGATCTAATCGATCGGCAGGCATTAGCAATCGATCGCCGATCTAATCGATCGGCAGGCGCGATCAATCGATCGCCGATCTAATCGATCGGCAGGCATTAGCAATCGATCGCCGATCTAATCGATCGGCAGGCACGATCAATCGATCGCTGATCTAATCCATAGGCACGCATTAGCTATCGATCGCCGATCTGATTTTTCCCGCCATTTCTCAATGATTTTTTCCCCCATTTCTCACTGATTTTTCCCCAATTTTTCATGCATTTTTTCCCGCAATTTTCGTGGATTTTTTCCCATATTTTCCCCATTTCTCACTGATTTTTTTCCCCCATTTCTCAATGATTTGTTTCCCCAATTTATCAAAGATTTTTTTTCCCCATTTCACCATGATGTTTCCCCCATTTCTCACTGATTTTTTCCCCCATTTCTCACTGATTTTTTCCCCCCATTTTTCCATGGATATTTCCCGATTTTCCCCCCCATTGCTCACTGATTTTTGCCCCCATTTCTCTCTGAATTTTCCCCCCATTTTCCATGCATTTTTCCCCCCATTAATCACTGATTTTTTTCCCCATTTATCACTGATATTTGCCCCCATTTCTCTCTGAATTTTTCCTTCCATTTTTCATGCATTTTTCCGCCCATTAATCACTGATTTTCTCCCCATTTATCACTGATTATTGCCCCCATTTTTCACTTATTTTTTCCCCACAGCATCGGCCACCACAGCACGAGCGACAACAGCTCGCTCTGTTCCCGCCATTGCCCATGGATTGTTTCCCTGTTTTCCATGGATTTTTTCCCCATTTCTCACTGATCCCCCCCCCCCCCCATTTCTCACTGAATATTCCCCCATTTTTCATCGACTTTTCCCCCATTTCTCACTGATTTTTTCCCCATTTCTCAATTATTTTTTCCCCCACTTTTCCCCGTTTCTCACTGATTTATTCCCCCATTTTTCATGGATTTTTTTTCCCCCATTTCTCACTGATTTTTTTCCCCGTTTTTCAAAGATTCCCCCCCCGTTTTTCACTGATTTTTCTCCATTTCTCACTGATTTTCCCACCATTTTTCATGTGGTTTTTTTCCATTTCTCACTGATGTTTTACCCCATTCTTATTACCATTCTCATAGCTCTATTTTATATTTATACATATTCTTATATTTGCATTATTTCTGTTATACACTAGATTTTTCATAGATATTTGCTACTTAGATTTCATTATATTTTACATGTATACCAATCTATTTCTATTCTTTATATTTTATTTTTATATTAGCTATAAAAACCGTGCCTCTACCCAAATAAAAAGCATTTAAACATTCCTTTTAGACTATATTTAGCTATTTTTTATGGTTCTGTTTTTCATGCATTCTACACCCACCCCTCCCTGTCAATGTTCTGGCACCCAGCATGACCCCCCCCCCCCCCCCCCCCATGCCCGACTCACCTGCTCCTCCAGCGCAGCCCGGCTCCCTTTCCCAGGGACCTTGGGGTGCCCCAAACCACGTCGGAGCCCCCAGTCTCCACACCCTCCCCCTCCGTAGGGAACGGGAATGGGATGGGGAGCACACAGGACAAGAAAGGAACACAAAAGACACACTGGACAGAGAGAAGAAAAGGGCTGGAAGCTGGATATGAGGATGAAAGTGGAGCAGCAACAAACCTCAGGACTCTTGACTAGAGAGTGTGGCTGCTGAACGTCTCAAAAAAAACCCCCAGCTCCAACACAACATGCTGTGCTCACGGCTCGGCCTGGGACTCATCAGTGAACATCTCTCTCTTGCCAGGGCCATAAAGCCCCCGAGAAAACACGAGGTGAGGTTGATGTGCTCCGGCTTTGCTCCTGCTCAGCCCTAACCCCAGCCCCTGCTGCCAGTGAGCACCCTGATCTCTGAACCTCTTCTCAGCTTGTTTGTACGCTTCCAAATTCCTTCCTCTTTCTTCAAGCTTCATCTGTTTCCTGGCATTGGGAGAATGACAAGTGTTTAGCACAGCGCAATGAATACAACAGTCTCATTTTCAGAAGACACAACTGAACGAGAACCGACAGCAGCACTGCTTCGAGACAATCTGGGCACACGTTTCCCTTCCAGCAATCTGAGTGTTCTTTTGTGTCACGCCTGAAATCCTGAAAATGTTTTTTTGAGAAAAATTATCCATAACTAGAAAACAATCAAACCAAATAAATAGAACCCCTATGATATAATAACAGCCCATATACTACAACACTCCAATTCTAATATTAATAAGAAAACAGAAATTAGCTACACAGCATTACCTCAAACAAACACTACATACTGGCAAGAATCAAAACCACCACAAAATAATTCAAAAACTACCCTATGCCTTATGCTACAGGCTAGAACGCCATCGGCAAACCTTATCAAGGTATCCTTTAAAAACAACGCCCCACCAAAAACAAAAACAACACAAAACGCCATTCAAGAACTCCCTTATCAACACCTGAATGAAAAAACATGGCATTAGATAAATAGACCATAGCCCTTATCATACACCATCTACAAACAAAATAAAGCTATACCATACATCCTCGAAAACCACCTTCAAAGCACGACATTAGAAAAACAAAACTTCCCAGAATTAAAAGCTGTATCTAACAAAAGCCGTCTGATAAAATTAACAACCAAGCCCCCACCATCAGAGCTGCCCCTACTAAACTCCCCATCGTACATATGAAAAATCAGTTTTAAAAACCTACTTCAATTCATTCTGCCTCAAATACAAAGCCATCCAGAAAGTTACCTTCACTCAAAAACAAAAGCGCACGTAGTAAATAACATTAAAAAATAAATCAGCACACTACACACCACAAGCATAAAATATTGAATTAAAACCAAAAATACCCCTATTCATTAAAGAGCCCAGCCGCAAGCTATATTTAACTATAACTTCGTGCAAACGTACACATATCATTAAAATAGATTTCTTTCAGAATACAACTGATGATCTAAAATAGTAAAATGTCCGAGAACGATATTATAATAGGATATCCTCGATCATCCTCCCGCAAATTCTCTCCACTGTATTGTCCGACACACACCGGAAAAAAAATCCAGTTTTTACTTTTTTCAGCTAACTTCTCATTTATTAGCTGAGAGGAATGTTGAATTTGTCTTTACAAATGAGCTGTGGATCAGCCTGTAGATAAGGCTAGCACTGAGAGATAAAAGAAACAATGGGATGGATTCCACTGATTGATGAATGGAAAGAGATATTTGCCTTTACAAACAAACTGCAGGGCTGCTGATAAATGAAATTGGATATCGAAAGATGAAAGAAGCAACGGGGGGAAACTATGAATTCTATAAGAATTAAAAATTAAAAGGGAGGGTTATACATTAGAGGGGAATTTCAGGTATCAGGCGTTCCGGGAAGTCTGTGCCTCTCAAGTACCTCAGCCAATGGGAAAAGAGAGAGGGAAATGCGGCCGGGAAAATAGGATAAAAAGGAGGCTGCGTCCTCCAAAAATTTGAGAGATCCCAGGGGAATGTCCCATGGCCTCTCCCTTTATTCGAATAAAGCAAAAAGGACTCCTCCGTTTCCTTTTTGGACATAAACCGCTGGTGTTTGTGGATTAATTTTCCTGACATTTAGCAACATATTGTTTAAAAAAAAAAAAAAAAAAAAAAAAAAAGTGATCCAGAAGAGGGCAACATTGACAGCCATTCCAAGACAGGATGAACAAATGCTTTCACATTGACAGAGGATGCTGCGATGTTCTGAGAACAGAAGATAGAATAAAATAAAGGAAGGTGATGTTACAAGACAGAAAAGGGTAAAATAAAAGGAGTACCTGAGACTGGGGGGCGGGGGGGAAGAAAATGGGGAAATATTAATTGCTACACACTAGGTACAAATGCTTTTTACAAGTAATTTATGAGAAGCAAGCTAAAAGCGTCTTACTGCTGCTAGTGATATCATGCTCCAAGCTCTGCTAATAATTCCTATTTCTAGCAATAGTTAAATTGAACTCACTACATTCCAACTATTTTTCTGCTTGTTTAGATGGCAGATCCGTTTGGAACACACCTTAGTATAGCAAATTCTATGCCCAGCTAGGGACCTCTCAGTTCTTCCATAAAACATTTTCTTCTGCATTATGGCAAGCCTTTGTTTTAGCTTGACAGCTTTCTTGAAACTTAAATTTACGCATGTATCCAAAGACATTTGCAATTCCAGAAATCGGTAGGCACATAATATGGAAAGTAAATAACATTCTCGAGAGGGAGTTGCTTTGTTACTGAGGGGATGAAAAGCAAGGCTAGAGCTAGTAGAACTACCCAAGAAATTGGACTTAACGCAGCTTTTACAAGGCTCAAAGTAGCCATACCGAGATGTTTGAGCTAAAAGCCCCAGTTACCAGACTTACAGGCCTAATAGTTATCACCACACCACATTCCCTGGTTGCAGTATTTTTAACAGCAGTGCAGAACGCTACTGAAAATTATTTTTAGGTTGAATTGTTCTCTCCCCTCACTGCCTGTGTAGCTGTTAGAGGCTTCCAGGAGGCTGGGGAAGCAGACTGCTGGTTTCACTTCCAGACAGGTCACTTCCGTGGTCTGCTGGAGGGCACTTTGAAGCCCGTGTCCTTTTCTTGCTCTATTGTATCTGACAACTTTCCTCCCCCACGTCTGTTTTTTAGCGGGCAGCATTTTTGGAGGGCCAGTCAAAGACCTCAGGCTCCGAGAGAATTCGTCTGCTTTGCTCTGTTTATGTGTGCAACAGATGGGAGCAGCAACTAAGTCAAGTAGTAACTTCTGAGCTGCCTAGTTATCAGTAAACCAAAATATTCTTTTGTGACTCTCGCCAGACGAACATATCATCCTATCCGAGTCACACACTGCCCCTCTGGCATTTTCCAGTCAGACAAAGAATTCCTGGCCCCTTCCTTGCATGAACCTCAGCTCTCCACCTTGTTCCAGAAAGAGTTCTAGATCCAAGGCCCAGTGAGCCAGCTACCCTTTGCTGCCCTGAGCAGTATGGAAACAGCCAAGCCCCAGCCCTGCAGCCCTGCCTAACTCGCCTTTGCCTCCCAAACCTGAACCTTTTCCTTGGCTGTGGCATCCTCACTCATGCAATCCTGAAGACAAAAATCTGATTTGGCAGGTGAGGCCGTTTCTAACGCAAAAGCTTCACCAAGGTTTCTCTCCCAACTTCAGCCTTAAACAGTCCTGTCCTCCTCAGACAGCCCCCACCTCCAGCCTTTAGCTGTAAATACTTACTGTTTTATAGCTAATGCTTGCCACCCCTCAAAATTAAGTCTTTTGATATGCATTTACATCCCTCCCTAACCGTGTCCTCATCACCCTTCCCAAACTCAGCCTCATCTCCAGGCCTAGAACCTCTCCCTAGGTGAGGGACTGTCCTCGGGTAGGAGTGCTGACAGACCTGTGCATGAGCCCAGCTGCATAGCCCGTGCTAATCCCAGCCCAGCTCTAGCCTTTAAACCCACTGGGGCTTTGGTACTGGAGGCCCAGTTACAGTAACCCCTGTGGCCGTTCCGCTTCCAGGCCATCTGGGAGTTGTGATCCCCCACCCTACACCACTTTGGTGAGAAATGCATTCCTTTCTTACAATAAAGTTTTCATTTTATGTCTAAATTCAAGCATTCCGAGAAAACGTGTAGCAATTCTATCAAGACAGACATGACAGGCACCAACATTAGTCTTTCATTACACACTTTTCATGCCTTCTCTCCACAGATTTCTTTGAGGCAACTCTGACTCCTTTTCTCACAGGCAGCTCCACACAGCACCGACTCCTCCTCTCCTCTGTACGACTGGCTAAACCCCAGCCTGTCCCTTCCCCAGCCACCTGAGCCTGTCTGTCCCACACACAGCATCCTCTCACCTTGTCCATCCCTTGCACGGCCACGTGTCCCTTCCTCCTCGCAGCACAGCCAGCAGGCTCCAGCCCACACTGCAGCAGGCTCTGCACCTCCAGCTGGAGCTGTGCTTAGTGAAACTGGCAGCCAGCTGACCCACGCTTTTATAACAACCAGCCTCACTGGGCAGGCAAGGCTGTTTCCACTCCTTGCTAATCAGTACAGCTGTAACTCGTTGGCAACTAGTGCCTTCTGCACTATCCTTACAAACTATTCTCCTACAGAAATGGACCGGAATTCCGCGGGGATTTTCCGGGGATTCCGGGGGGATTTTATCGGGGATTCCGGGGGGATTTTCACTGGGATTCCGGGGCGATTTTCTCAGGGAATTCCGGGGGATTTTCTCGGGAATTCCGGGGGGATTTTCCCGAGTATTCCGGGGGGATTTTTTCGGGGAGTCCGGGGGGATTTTCCCGGGGATTCCGAGGGGATATTCCCGGGGAATTCCGGGGGGATTTTCTCCGGGATTCCGGGGGGATTTTCCAGGGGTTTCAGCGAGGAATTTCCCGGGGAATTTCCGGTGGATTTTCCAGGGGATTCCGGGTGGATTTTCTCGGGGATTCCGGGGGGATTTTCCCGAGTATTCCGGGGGGAATTTTTCGGGGAGTCCGGAGGGATTTTCCCGGGGTATCCGGGGTGATTTTACGAGGAATTCCGGGGGGATTTTCCCGAGTGTTCCGGGGGGATTTCCTCGGGGATTACGGGATGATTTTCTCGGGCAATTCCGGGGGATGTTCTCGGGTATTCCGGGGCCATTATCTCGGTGATTCCGGGGAGATTTTCTCGGGGATTCCGAGATTATTTTCCCGGGGAATTCATGGGGATTTTCCCGGGGATTCCGGGGGGATATTCGCGGGGATTCCGGGGGGATATTCGCGGGGATTCCGGGGGATTTTCTCGGAGATTCCGGGGGGATTTTCATGGGGATTCCGGGGTATTTTCTCCTGGATTCCGGGGAATTTTCCGTGGATTCCTGGGGGATTTTGCCGAGTATTTCGGGAGAATTTTCTCGGGGATTCCGGGGGATTTTTTCGGGGAGTCCGGAGGGATTTTCCCGGGGATTCCGGGGGGATTTTACGAGGAATTCCGGGGGGGTTTTCTCGGCGATACCGGGGGGATATTCTCGGGGATTCCGGGATGATTTTCCCGGGGAATTCCAGGGGATTATTCCGGCGATTCCGGGGGGATTTTCTCGGCGATTGCGGGGGGATTTTCTCGGGGATTCCGGGGGGATTATCCCGGGGAATTCTAGGGGATTTTCTCGGGGATTCCGGGGGGATTTTCCCGGGGAATTCCGGGGGGATTTTCTCGGGGAGTCCGGGGAGATTTGCCCGGGGATTCCGAGGGATTTTCAGGGGAATCCGGGGGGATTTTCTCGGGGATTCAGGGGGGTTTTTCTCGGGGATTCAGGGGGGATTTTCCAGGGGATTCCGGGGGGATTTTCTCGCGTATTCCCGGGGCATTTTCCTGGAGATTCCAGGGGGATTTTATCGGGGATTCCGGGGGGTTTTTCCAGGGGATTCCGGGCATATTTTCCCGAGTATTACGGGCGAATTTTCTCGGGGATTCCGGGGAGATTTTCTTGGGGATTCCGGGGGGGCTTTCACAGGGATTTCTGGGGGATTTTCGCGTGGATTCCGGGGGGATTTTCTCGCGGATTCCGGGGGCTATTTTCCCGGGGATTCCGGGGGAAATTTCTCGGGGAGTCCGGGGGGATTTTCTAGGGGAATTCCGGGGGATTTTCTCGGGGATTCTGGGGGGATTTTCCCGGCGATTCCGGGTTGATTTTCCCGGGGACTCCGGGGGATTTTCTCGGGGATTTCTGGAGGATTTTCCCGGGGATTCCGGGCGGATTTTCTCGTGGATTCCGGGAGGATTTTCTCTTGGATTCCGGGAGGATTTTCCCGGGGAATTCCGAGGGATTTTCAGGGGAATCCGGGGGGATTTTCTCGGGGATTCCGGGGGGATTTTCTCGGGGATTCAGGGGGGATTTTCCACGGGATTCCGGGGGGATTTTCTCGGGGATTCCGGGGAGATTTTCTCACGTATTCCCGGGGCATTTTCCTGGAGATTCCAGGGGGGTTTTATCGGGGATTCCGGGGGGATTATCCAGGGGATTCCGGGGGGATATTGCAGAGTATTCCGGGGGGATTTTCTGGGGGATTCCGGGGGGATTTTCCCGGCGAATTCCGGGGGGATTTTCTCGGGGATTCCTAGGGGATTTTCCAGGGGATTCCGGGGTGATTATCCCGGGGATTTTCCTGGGGGATTTTCCCGGGGATTCCGGGGGATTTTCTCGGGGATTCCGGGTTGATTTTCCCGGGGAATTCCGAGGGATTTTCTCGGGGATTCCGGGGGAATCTTCCAGGGGATTCGGGGCGGATTTTCTCGGGGATTCCGGGGAGATTATCCCGGGGATTTCGGGGAGATTTTCTGGGGGATTCCTGGGGGATTTTCTCGGGGATAGCGGACGGATTATCACGGGGATTCCGGGATGAGTTTCTCGGGGAATTCAGGGGGATTTTCCAGGGGATTCCGGGGGGATTTTCCCGGGGAATTCCGGGGGATTTTCTCGGGGATTCCGGGGGGTTTTTCCCGGGGATTCCCGGGGATTTTCTCTCGGATTTTTTCCCCAATTTTTCAAGCATTTTTTCCCGCAATTTTCCTGGATTTTTCCCAAATTTTCCCCATTTCTCACTGATTATTTTCCCCATTTCTCAATGATTTTTGCCCCAATTTATCAAAGATTCTTTTCCCCATTTCTCACTGATGTTTTTCCCCATTTTCCCCCCATTTCTCACTGATTTTTATCCCCCATTTTTCAATGATTTTTCCCCATTTCTCTCTGATTTTTGCCCCATTTCACCATGATGTTTTCCCCATTTCTCACTGATTTTTCCGTTGATTTTTCATGGATTTTTCCACCCATTTTTCGTGGATTTTTTCCCCATTTTTCCCCATTTCTCACTGATTTTTTCCCCCATTTATCACTCCTTTTTCCCCATTTTTCCCCATTTCTCACTGATTTTTTCCGCCATTTTTCATTGATTTTTTCCGCCATTTTTCATGGATGTTTCCCCCAATTTTCATGGATATTTCCTGATTTCCCCCCCCCCCATTTCTCACTGATATTTGCCCCCATTTCTCTCTGAATTATTCCCCCCATTTTTCATGCATTTTCCCGCCCATTAATCACTGATTTTTTCCCCATTTCTCACCGACTTTTCCCCCCATTTCTCACTGATTTTTATCCCCCACTTCTGACTGATTTTTCCCAATTTTTCGTTGATCTTTTTCCCCATTCCTCACCGATTTTCCCCCCATTTCTCTCTGATTTTTCCATCATTTTTCATGGTTTTTCCCCCCCATTTCTCACTGATTTTACCCCCTTTCTCACTGATTTTATTAATGTTTGTATTTCTATTTCTATTTATATTTATATTTATTATTATTGTTTTGCATGTTTATGTTTATGTTTATATTTATGTTTATGTTTATGTTTATGTTTATGTTTATGTTTATGTTTATGTTTATGTTTATGTTTATATCTATGCAGGTTAACGTTTGTGCATGTTTATGTCTATGTTTATATTTATGCATATTTATTTTTATGCCGGCGAACGCGGGCAGGCGTTTTATGTAAACGCCTATCCGCCGGGGTCCTAGAGAGGCCGCCATCTTGAGCGTGTCGGGACTCTCAAAATGGCGCCTCGGGCGGCACCCCGGCTGACCTGCCAAAAATGGCGGCAGAAAGGGCGGGAAAAAATCAGGACCCCGGTGTGTAGGCATAAGATGCCTGATTACATCGCCGACGCCGATCCGCTCGCCGACAATTTTCCCGGACGTGTCAGAGCGTGCCGACAACGGCCGCGCGGTCCGCGGTGCCGCGGGCGTGAGGGCGCCGGCGGGCGCGGACAGGCGTTTTATGTAAACGCCTATCCGCCGGGGTCCTAGAGAGGCCGCCATCTTGAGTGTGTCGGGACTCTCAAAATGGCGGCTCGGGCGGCACCCCGCCTGACCTGCCAAAAATGGCGGCAGAAAGGGCGGGAAAAAATCAGGACCCCGGTGTGTAGGCAAAAGATGCCTGATTACATCGCCGACGCCGATCCGCTCGCCGACAATTTTCCCGGACGTGTCAGAGCGTGCCGACAACGGCCGCGCGGTCCTCGGTGCCGCGGGCGTGAGGGCGCCGGCGGGCGCGGACAGGCGTTTTATGTAAACGCCTATCCGCCGGGGTCCTAGAGAGGCCGCCATCTTGAGTGTGTCCGCACTCTCAAAATGGCGCCTCGGGCGGCACCCCGGCTGACCTGCCAAAAATGGCGGCAGAAAGGGCGGGAAAAAATCAGGACCCCGGTGTGTAGGCATAAGATGCCTGATTAAATCGCCGACGCCGATCCGCTCGCCGACAATTTTCCCGGACGTGTCAGAGCGTGCCGACAACGGCCGCGCGGTCCGCGGTGCCGCGGGCGTGAGGGCGCCGGCGAGCGCGGACAGGCGTTTTATGTAAACGCCTATCCGCCGGGGTCCTAGAGAGGCCGCCATCTTGAGCGCTGCCGCAGGGCTGGGTCCCGGCCCGCGGGCCCTTCCGCCATCCTGAGAGGGGCACGGTGCAGTACCCGCCTGTGTCCACACGGCGGCAGCACTGCCGCCCAACTCAGCCCGGCACTGCCGCCCTGTCAGGGACAGACAGAGAAGGGAGAGAGTTCCAAGCACCAGAGTCCCCACCCGTCATAAAATCCTCTCAATGAACGCCCCAAAAAAACCCCGACCCAAACTAAAAATGCCCTGCCTCTGACCAAATGAAAAAAAAAACCTTTTATATATAGAAATCATCTATTTTTTAATATTTAATTTCTAGTCATAATCTAGACATATTTCATATATTCAATTTAATTGCTATTCTATTTATCATATATACAATATTATTTTATTATTCATTATATACATAGATTTATATTACTAATGTTATTTCTATTTTATCTATATCCATCTATATTTGGAGGTTCATAGTTTTTAATATTATTTCTTTAAAAGCTCTGCCTCTAACCAAATAGAAACAAAAAACTCGATTATTTTAAATTATATTTGAATATATTTTTCTATTTAGTTTTCATATTTATATCTGTAGATTTATATGTCTATATTGTGTATTCTATATTTATATACTATTTAATGTAGTTTTTACTAGTATATTAATATACTAGATGCTATTTACATTCTATTATAACATACTATTTAATAGAACATATTAAAATCGATAAATTATTTCTATTACATACTACATACATGTATTTTATATTTATATTTATTTCTATAGATTTATACTTACATATATATATGCATATATAGTTATAATAATTTTATGTCAGTATCTATTTTTGCATATTTGTATATTTTTGCCTATATTATTTTCAAAAAACCCTCCTCTAACCAAATAAAAACCAATAAAACATTCCTTTTAAAGTCTGAATATTTATATATTTCTATTTTCATAACATAATATAATGTAATGTAATATATTTATATATTGGTTTCTTATATTTGCTTCTATATTTTTATTCTTTATCTTTTCTATTTACAGTATCTATTAAAAAACCCTACCTCTATCCAAACACAAGCCAATAAAACATTCCTTTTAGACTATATTTAGCTATTTTTTAAGGTTCTGTTTTTCATGCATTCTACACCCACCCCTCCCTCTCAATGTTCTGGCACCCACCATGACCCCCCGCCATGCCCGACTCACCTGCTCCTCCAGCGCAGCCCGGCTCCCTCTCCCAGGGACCTTGGGGTGCCCCAAACCACGTCGGAGCCCCCCTCAGCCTTTTTTCCTCACCCCAAAGAAGGCACAGAACGACTCCTTTAATGAAGTTGTTTTAACAATTGTAAGGCTAGAGCTTTTGGTATCCACTGCTTGCCATCCCTTGTAAACCAATTTTTTTCTTCTTTCTTCTGCAGCTTAATAAACCTCTTTTTTTCCCCATAGTTTTCCAAATGCATGTATTACCGCATATGCATATTTAGAATCAGTAAATATATTTAATGTCTTGTCCTGCTATAATTCACAGGCTCTCACAAGCGTGTGCAGCTCTGCTGTCTGAGCTGACCAGGTGGCTGGTAACCTCCCCCCTTCCTTTAATTGCTTTCCATTCACGATAGAGTATCCTGTAAATCATGAAGAATGGGGGTAAAAATCAGTGAGAAATGGGGAAAAGTGGGGAAAAAATCCGTTAGAAATGGGTGGGGAAATTCCATGAAAAATGGCGAAAGAAATCAGTGAGAAATGGGGAAAAATGGGTAAAAAATCAGTGCGAAATGAGGGGGGGGGGGGGGGGGAAATCAATGAGAAATCGGGGAAAAACATAAGTAAGAAACGGGGGGGGAAAGTCCATGAAAAATGGGGAAAAATCAGTGGGAAATGGGGATAAATCTGGAAAAAATCCATGAAAAATGGGGGAAAATATCAGTGAGAAATGGGGGAAAATGGGGAAAAAGTCAGTGAGAAATGGGGAAAAATCAGTGAAAAAACGGGGGGAAAACTCCATGAAGAATGGGGAAAAAAATCAGTGAGAAATGGGGAAAAAAATCCCTGAAAAATGGGGGAAAATATCAGTGAGAAATGGGAAAAAATGGGGAAAAAAATCATTGATAAATCGGGGGAAAAATCAGTGTGAAAGGGGGGGAAAAATCGGGATCGGGGACGTGGACCGGGACTGGGATCGGGGACCGGGACGGGGACCTGGGACAGGGACCGGAACCGGGATCGGGGACGGGGACTGGAGACAGGGACCGGGACCGGGACCGGGATTGGGGACTGGGACCAGGACCGTGATCGGGTTCCGGGACGGGGAACTGGGACTGGGACCAGGATCGGGGACCGGAACCGGGGACTGGGACCGGGACCAGGACTGGGGACGGGGACTGGGGACAGTGACCGGGACTGCAATCGGCACCGCCCCCCGAACCGCTCCCGGAACCGCTCCCCGGGCTACCCCGGCACGGCGACCGGGAACGCCCCCGGCACCGCCCCGGCACCGCCCCCGGTGCCGCCCCCGGCACTGCCCCGGCACCGCCCCGGGTAGCGCCCCCGGCACCGCCCCCGGGGCGGGCCGCCGAACGCACGCGATGACGCGCGGGGGGCGGGACGGCGCGGGGCGGTGACGCGCTTCATGCCAGGAGCAGGGCCGGGTGCGACGAAGACGGGAGCGGGCCGACCCGATACCGCGCGGGGCCGCGGGCCCGGCGGAGCCCGGCCCGCTGGGTAGGGGCCGCCAATGGCACCGGGGCTTCTGCTTCGGCTTCTGTCCGTGTCGGCGGGGAGGCCCCAGCCAGCGGTGCCCCTCTCCCTCGGCGACACGGGCGTGGAACTCGGCATCGGGCGCTGCATCGCCGCGGACAGCAGGGGGCGCACGGGTACCGATACTGCCATGGGGCCCGGCGCTGCTCTCCTGCTCCGCCGCCAGGCGGCGCTGCGCTGCCGTCCTGCCGCGCCTCCGGGCACGCTCGGTTTCCTCGGGACCCCGGGCCCCGCCTGTCCCGCCGCTGCGGAGGCGGGGGATGCTTTATGGGACTGCCCGAGCTGGCGGTGCCGGGTCTGGGGCGTTGGGGCGCGCCTTGGGGGGCTGCGGGTGCGCTCGTTTCCTCTTCTGCATGGCCTTCTGTGTGAGCATCTCTCGTTGCGACTGCTCTTGGAGAGTCAAACCCCTCCTCCTAAGTGGTCTCAGGAGCCTGGCAGGGTGAGTTTTGTTTCACAGGGGAAAGGGCCACTGGTCGTGTCCAGAGACCTGTGCACCCAGCCAGGTTTCTGCCTGATAAAATTCCAAATGGATGAGGATTTCTCCCAGCCCCAAGCTGCCCCCACCTGTAACCCTGGCTGCCTTTGGGGTGCCCAAAGCCTCCTCTGTGCAGATCTCAGGAACCTGGGAGGGGTGAACAATGTTGCACAGGGAAAAACCCCACAGATTTTATCTCCGGGCCTGGGGCCAGGAGCAGGCATTTGCGTGCTATAATTCCAGAAGGAGCACGGTGTCTCCCAGACCCAAGCCGCATCCAGCTGTGACCCAGCTGCTCTTGGAGTGCCAAAAGCCTCCTCGTAGCTGATCTCAGGAACCCTGGAAGGGTGAGTTTGGTTTCACAGGGAAAAGGCCTCCGTTTGTGTCCAGAGATCAAATAAGGGACTCTGCTTTTCCTCTAGTTCTCCTTCCTGTTTTCACCTGGGCTAGAAGGATGGGCATGGCCTGTATTTCTCATATCAAAGTGATGTTACTAAATTTGTCCAGAAGTTCTGATTGTTATTTTTATTAGTAGTAGTAATTTTCTGATAGAAAACACTCTCATTTTGCCTTTCCCACGTTGTTTCCAGGTGCTGCCCAGGATGGACATCTGTGGTCTCAGACAGTGATTCCCGAGGAGCAAGGAAAGCCTTTTCCTCACCTGCACAGTTCAGGTGGATGGGACAGAATTGGTGTGGCCTGACAAGGCAGGAAAAGCTGTCTGTGTTCTGGAGTGCCTTGAAAGCTTTCTCCGTCAGGTTTGGAAGGGGTTTCTCTTTGGGATTTCTTGTGATGCAGCACCACGGGTATCCCTTTGTGCCAAGTCCAGTGCTAAAGGATTGAAGAACTGACAAGTGGGGTCTGGGATGAAAATGCCTCTAATAAAATTAAGCAAAGAATACAATAAGAGAAATGAGCATCCTTTTAATGTCTGAAATAGTTAGGAATAAAAATGCTGGAAAAGGGCACTCTGAATTGGTGTCACTTGTCATGGATAAAACCCCAGAGTGAGGAATCAGAGCAGAAGTTGAGAGCTGGAATCCTTCTGCAGTCGACTTAATTTTCTTTTCCTCCTCTCTTTCAGGACAGGAAGAATCACGACTCTCCTGCCATCTTTGCCAAGAGCTGTGGTGTTTGATCAGCCAAAGCCCAGAGGCTTCAGCACCAGAGGTCTGAGCCTGGAGGGCTCCTGGTGCTGCCCGTGCTGTGGGCTATGTCAGAGGATGCAGGGTTCCTCTTTGCCTCCCTGCTGGGATTAACTGCCATGGGAATGTGGGATCTGGGTGAAACTCCAGCTCTCCTGGTGTTCAGGGGAGCAAGGTCTGAGGGACTCCTCTCTGGGGATGTGCGGTGAAGGACTGAATAGTGTGGAAGGAGAGTATTTATAAACTGTATCACTGTTTCTCCCAAAATTGGGGTGGAGCGGTGATGGGGGTGGTTGGGTTTGGTCTGGGCCTGTTATTCTTTGTGCAATTTTTAAATTCTCTTGTA
Organism: Sturnus vulgaris; assembly: GCF_052056855.1. Lineage (NCBI taxonomy): Eukaryota > Metazoa > Chordata > Aves > Passeriformes > Sturnidae > Sturnus > Sturnus vulgaris. Next base: position 39,091 of record NW_028276649.1, on the reverse strand, counting down.
TGATTTACTGTCCGGTATCTTTCTAACAAAAGCTGACATAAATTTAGATTAAGGATTAGAACTTGGGTCCATTCATTGCAAACATTTGACAAGGCTGGAGGACTGGGGGTGGTGACTGCTCTCAGGAAAGGTTACTTATTAATACTGTGTCAGATTTCCCGCAGTGACTGTCAGGCCTGCATGGCTGTGAGTTCGTGCTCTTCTCACTGGGGAAATAAGTTCAGCAAAATTAGAAATGTTAGAAAAATCCAGCCAAAAATTCCACCTCTGTACCCTCTAAGTTTTCCCAGTTTTTCCCAGCTAGGAGCTGCACAGAAGTCAGGCAGGGGAAGTGACAACAGGGAACAGCTGAAAAATTCAAAGGCACAAAGAGGAAAGGGGAAAGGTTTCAGAAAACAATTCTATGGTCTAAGAATAATTTCTGATTCCCTACTGAGAAGAACACGAACTCACAGCCATTCAGGCCTGACAGTCCCCTGCAGTGAGAGCTCAGCACACATCCACAGAGGCAAGTCCAGCATCTTAAATGAAAAAATAAAAATAAAAACCAGAAGAAAAAGGTGATTTCTTCTGCTTCAGAGTTATTTCAAGTTCTTAAAGCCCAAGCAACATTTGCTCTTGATTTTGGTTGGGTGAATCATGAGCAGTGGGCACGGGTCATGCCATTCATTGAGCAGAAAACCCGGGGTCATTTAGAGGGGACACAAGAACTGTTTGTGTAGCGACCTCGGGCTGCAGAGGGGCAGGAGAAAGGCCAAGGGAGCTCCCTGGGGCCACCAGGGCCTGTGGGGAACAGAATGGACGCTTGGATGACCAGTGGAGGTGAGGAGTGGATCTGAGTTCATCTACAGGGAAATAAGGAGGGGATACTCTGGAGTGAAAAGCTGAGGTGATGAGTTCACCCACCTGGGCACGAGTTGTGTTTGCACAAAGTGGGAACAGAGGTGAAGGTCAATCCAAAGTCGATCCTGCTTGACCTCTGAATTCCAGGATAAGTTTTACAAGCTGCCAAATGAGGGAGTAAAAATACACAAAAATGAAACCGAGAGCATTCATGAGGTTCCTGGGAGTCCATTACACTGTTGTCATAGAATTCTTAATGAGTTTTGAGCTTTTAATGACAACAATTCAGTACTTTCTTTGGATTATTCACTGTGTAGGATTTGGGGTTTATCTGGATTTTAAAGGCGTCGTGGTGGCCCTGACACTGCTCAGGAGCTGGTAGGAAAAGCAGGGTCAGAGCTCCTGGCAGGCACAGGGTGTTTTTCCCAGAGTGGACTGTGGAGGAATTGTTTGGGCCTTGGATTGTCCCTCTGGGTGATGCCAGTTGCTGTGATTTGTGTAATTCCATACATTTAACTCCCAATACTTCCCAGCCCAGGAGCTTGAGCTGACAGGGCAGCACACAGATTGTTCTCTGTGCTGTGCCCCGATTTGGGGTTGGCTGTCAGCTTTGCTAGCTCCCGTGAATTATGCCCATAGCCCCGAATTCCCTGCTCAATTCCCACTGCCATAACCTCACAGCGCCTCATGGAGTGGGGATATACTGTGGCAGGAAGCTCAGCAGCATCGGCACAGGGACAGGTGTATATTCCAAAGAATTTGCTGTTTCAAACCCTCATCCCCCAGCCCCGCCGATGTCCCTGGGGGGCACTTGACAGAGTTACCTGGATTTCAGCTGATTTCACCCCCCCGAGCTCGGGCTCCAGGTGATCTTTTCAAGCAGGAGAAGGCAGGGGCCGGAGGCGCTCGTGGCCCGTGCCGAGGCAGTCCCTGGGGCCACGAGAGGACATCTCTCCCTGCAGAATTTCAGTTCTTTCCAGAGCCTCAGCAGTGACAGAGGACAAAGAGGAAGATGAGGAGGAGGAAGAAGGGGGAGAGGGTTTGAGAGGAGGGGAAGCCCAAATCCGTGCTGTGTGCGGAGCTCCGACAGCACGCTGCAGCCCGCAGCTCAGTGTGAGCACGGGGCAGAGGAGGCGATTTCTGGGCATTCAATCACCCTGAGGCGGGCCCGGCACCGCCCCTGCAGCACCGTCCCCAACACAGCTCGGTACCGCTCCGGGATCACCCGGCCCCGCCCCCGGTGCCGCCCGGGACCACTGGGGACCGCCCCTAAAGCACCGCCCCGGCCCCGCCCGGTCCCGTCCCCGGGACCTCCGTGCCCCGCCTCGCCAAGCCCCGGCTCCGCCCCGAGCCTGCCCGGGCTGCGCCGGGACCATCGCTGGCGGCCCCGCCCCTCTTCCCCGGGCCGAAGCGGGCTGAAGGAGATGTCCGCACGATTGGAAACGCCGCCGAAAATCGCACCCGTGGGATCGGTGTCGGCGTCGTGCGCAGGCATCCCACTAGAGCGAGCGGGCTCCTTGCTGTGCCACCCTCCTTTTGCAGCCAGAGTTAGAAGGTCGGGGAGCGACACCCGAGCCGCCATCTTGGGAGAGGCAGGCGCGCAGTACCGCGCTCTGCCCACAGGGTGGCGCTTGGGAGACAGGCAAGGGATGGAATCAAGGAGTGTCCCAATCCTTGAGGAAATCCCCCTGAATGAACGCCCCAAAAAACCCCGACCAGAACTGACAAACCTCCTGCCTCTGTATGAGTGCAAAGGGTGTGCAAGGAGTGTGCAAATAGTGTGCATTAGCAATCGATCGGCAGGCATTGGAAATCGATCGCCGATCTAATCGATCGGCAGGCGCGATCGATCGATCGCCGATCTAATCGATCGGCAGGCATTAGCAATCGATCGCCGATCTAATCGATCGGCAGGCATTAGCAATCGATCGCCGATCTAATCGATCGGCAGGCGCGATCAATCGATCGCCGATCTAATCGATCGGCAGGCGCGATCAATCGATCGCCGATCTAATCGATCGGCAGGCGCGATCAATCGATCGCCGATCTAATCGATCGGCAGGCATTAGCAATCGATCGCCGATCTAATCGATCGGCAGGCGCGATCAATCGATCGCCGATCTAATCGATCGGCAGGCATTAGCAATCGATCGCCGATCTAATCGATCGGCAGGCGCGATCAATCGATCGCCGATCTAATCGATCGGCAGGCATTAGCAATCGATCGCCGATCTAATCGATCGGCAGGCGCGATCAATCGATCGCCGATCTAATCCATAGGCACGCATTAGCTATCGATCGCCGATCTGATTTTTCCCGCCATTTTTCATGGATTTTTTTCCCCCATTTCTTAATGATTTTTCCCCAATTTTTCATGCATTTTTTCCCGCAATTTTCGTGGATTTTTTCCCATATTTTCCCCATTTCTCACTGATTTTTTTCCCCCATTTCTCAATGATTTGTTTCCCCAATTTATCAAAGATTTTTTTCCCCCATTTCACCATGATGTTTCCCCCATTTCTCACTGATTTTTTCCCCCATTTCTCACTGATTTTTTCCCCCCATTTTTCCATGGATATTTCCCGATTTTCCCCCCCATTGCTCACTGATTTTTGCCCCCATTTCTCTCTGAATTTTCCCCCCATTTTCCATGCATTTTTCCCCCCATTAATCACTGATTTTTTTCCCCATTTATCACTGATATTTGCCCCCATTTCTCTCTGAATTTTTCCTTCCATTTTTCATGCATTTTTCCCCCCATTAATCACTGATTTTTTTCCCCATTTATCACTGATTATTGCCCCCATTTTTCACTTATTTTTTCCCCACAGCATCGGCCACCACAGCACGAGCGACAACAGCTCGCTCTGTTCCCGCCATTGCCCATGGATTGTTTCCCTGTTTTCCATGGATTTTTTCCCCATTTCTCAATTATTTTTCCCCCACTTTTCCCCGTTTCTCACTGATTTATTCCCCCATTTTTCATGGATTTTTTTTCCCCCATTTCTCACTGATTTTTTTCCCCGTTTTTCAAAGATTCCCCCCCCCGTTTTTCACTGATTTTTCTCCATTTCTCACTGATTTTCCCACCATTTTTCATGTGGTTTTTTTCCATTTCTCACTGATGTTTTACCCCATTCTTATTCCCATTCTCATAGCTCTATTTTATATTTATACATATTCTTATATTTGCATTATTTCTGTTATACACTAGATTTTTCATAGATATTTGCTACTTAGATTTCATTATATTTTACATGTATACCAATCTATTTCTATTCTTTATATTTTATTTTTATATTGGCTATAAAAACCGTGCCTCTACCCAAATAAAAAGCATTTAAACATTCCTTTTAGACTATATTTAGCTATTTTTTATGGTTCTGTTTTTCATGCATTCTACACCCACCCCTCCCTCTCAATGTTCTGGCACCCAGCATGACCCCCCCCCCCCCCCCCCATGCCCGACTCACCTGCTCCTCCAGCGCAGCCCGGCTCCCTTTCCCAGGGACCTTGGGGTGCCCCAAACCACGTCGGAGCCCCCAGTCTCCACACCCTCCCCCTCCGTAGGGAACGGGAATGGGATGGGGAGCACACAGGACAAGAAAGGAACACAAAAGACACACTGGACAGAGAGAAGAAAAGGGCTGGAAGCTGGATATGAGGATGAAAGTGGAGCAGCAACAAACCTCAGGACTCTTGACTAGAGAGTGTGGCTGCTGAACGTCTCAAAAAAAACCCCCAGCTCCAACACAACATGCTGTGCTCACGGCTCGGCCTGGGACTCATCAGTGAACATCTCTCTCTTGCCAGGGCCATAAAGCCCCCGAGAAAACACGAGGTGAGGTTGATGCGCTCCGGCTTTGCTCCTGCTCAGCCCTAACCCCAGCCCCTGCTGCCAGTGAGCACCCTGATCTCTGAACCTCTTCTCAGCTTGTTTGTACGCTTCCAAATTCTTTCCTCTTTCTTCAAGCTTCATCTGTTTCCTGGCATTGGGAGAATGACAAGTGTTTAGCACAGCGCAATGAATACAACAGTCTCATTTTCAGAAGACACAACTGAACGAGAACCGACAGCAGCACTGCTTCGAGACAATCTGGGCACACGTTTCCCTTCCAGCAATCTGAGTGTTCTTTTGTGTCACGCCTGAAATTCTGAAAATGGTTTTTTGAGAAAAATTATCCATAACTAGAAAACAATCAAACCAAATAAATAGAACCCCTATGATATAATAACAGCCCATATACTACAACACTCCAATTCTAATATTAATAAGAAAACAGAAATTAGCTACACAGCATTACCTCAAACAAACACTACATACTGGCAAGAATCAAAGCCACCACAAAATAATTCAAAAACTACCCTATGCCTTATGCTACAGGCTAGAACGCCATCGGCAAACCTTATCAAGGTATCCTTTAAAAACAACGCCCCACCAAAAACAAAAACAACACAAAACGCCATTCAAGAACTCCCTTATCAACACCTGAATGAAAAAACATGGCATTAGATAAATAGACCATAGCCCTTATCATACACCATCTACAAACAAAATAAAGCTATACCATACATCCTCGAAAACCACCTTCAAAGCACGACATTAGAAAAACAAAACTTCCCAGAATTAAAAGCTGTATCTAACAAAAGCCGTCTGATAAAATTAACAACCAAGCCCCCACCATCAGAGCTGCCCCTACTAAACTCCCCATCGTACATATGAAAAATCAGTTTTAAAAACCTACTTCAATTCATTCTGCCTCAAATACAAAGCCATCCAGAAAGTTACCTTCACTCAAAAACAAAAGCGCACGTAGTAAATAACATTAAAAAATAAATCAGCACACTACACACCACAAGCATAAAATATTGAATTAAAACCAAAAATACCCCTATTCATTAAAGAGCCCAGCCGCAAGCTATATTTAACTATAACTTCGTGCAAACGTACACATATCATTAAAATAGATTTCTTTCAGAATACAACTGATGATCTAAAATAGTAAAATGGCCGAGAACGATATTATAATAGGATATCCTCGATCATCCTCCCGCAAATTCTCTCCACTGTATTGTCCGACACACACCGGAAAAAAAATCCAGTTTTTACTTTTTTCAGCTAACTTCTCATTTATTAGCTGAGAGGAATGTTGAATTTGTCTTTACAAATGAGCTGTGGATCAGCCTGTAGATAAGGCTAGCACTGAGAGATAAAAGAAACAATGGGATGGATTCCACTGATTGATGAATGGAAAGAGATATTTGCCTTTACAAACAAACTGCAGGGCTGCTGATAAATGAAATTGGATATCGAAAGATGAAAGAAGCAACGGGGGGAAACTATGAATTCTATAAGAATTAAAAATTAAAAGGGAGGGTTCTACATTAGAGGGGAATTTCAGGTATCAGGCGTTCCGGGAAGTCTGTGCCTCTCAAGTACCTCAGCCAATGGGAAAAGAGAGAGGGAAATGCGGCCGGGAAAATAGGATAAAAAGGAGGCTGTGTCCTCCAAAAATTTGAGAGATCCCAGGGGAATGTCCCATGGCCTCTCCCTTTATTCGAGTAAAGCAAAAAGGACTCCTCCGTTTCCTTTTTGGACATAAACCGCTGGTGTTTGTGGATTAATTTTCCTGACATTTAGCAACATATTGTTAAAAAAAAAAAAAAAAAAAAAAAAAAGTGATCCAGAAGAGGGCAACATTGACAGCCATTCCAAGACAGGATGAACAAATGCTTTCACATTGACAGAGGATGCTGCGATGTTCTGAGAACAGAAGATAGAATAAAATAAAGGAAGGTGATGTTACAAGACAGAAAAGGGTAAAATAAAAGGAGTACCTGAGACTGGGGGGCGGGGGGGAAGAAAATGGGGAAATATTAATTGCTACACACTAGGTACAAATGCTTTTTACAAGTAATTTATGAGAAGCAAGCTAAAAGCGTCTTACTGCTGCTAGTGATATCATGCTCCAAGCTCTGCTAATAATTCCTATTTCTAGCAATAGTTAAATTGAACTCACTACATTCCAACTATTTTTCTGCTTGTTTAGATGGCAGAATCCGTTTGGAACACACCTTAGTATAGCAAATTCTATGCCCAGCTAGGGACCTCTCAGTTCTTCCATAAAACATTTTCTTCTGCATTATGGCAAGCCTTTGTTTTAGCTTGACAGCTTTCTTGAAACTTAAATTTACGCATGTATCCAAAGACATTTGCAATTCCAGAAATCGGTAGGCACATCATATGGAAAGTAAATAACATTCTCGAGAGGGAGTTGCTTTGTTACTGAGGGGATGAAAAGCAAGGCTAGAGCTAGTAGAACTACCCAAGAAATTGGACTTAACGCAGCTTTTACAAGGCTCAAAGTAGCCATACCGAGATGTTTGAGCTAAAAGCCCCAGTTACCAGACTTACAGGCCTAATAGTTATCACCACACCACATTCCCTGGTTGCAGTATTTTTAACAGCAGTGCAGAACGCTACTGAAAATTATTTTTAGGTTGAATTGTTCTCTCCCCTCACTGCCTGTGTAGCTGTTAGAGGCTTCCAGGAGGCTGGGGAAGCAGACTGCTGGTTTCACTTCCAGACAGGTCACTTCCGTGGTCTGCTGGAGGGCACTTTGAAGCCCGTGTCCTTTTCTTGCTCTATTGTATCTGACAACTTTCCTCCCCCACGTCTGTTTTTTAGCGGGCAGCATTTTTGGAGGGCCAGTCAAAGACCTCAGGCTCCGAGAGAATTCGTCTGCTTTGCTCTGTTTATGTGTGCAACAGATGGGAGCAGCAACTAAGTCAAGTAGTAACTTCTGAGCTGCCCAGTTATCAGTAAACCAAAATATTCTTTTGTGACTCTCGCCAGACGAACATATCATCCTATCCGAGTCACACACTGCCCCTCTGGCATTTTCCAGTCAGACAAAGAATTCCTGGCCCCTTCCTTGCATGAACCTCAGCTCTCCACCTTGTTCCAGAAAGAGTTCTAGATCCAAGGCCCAGTGAGCCAGCTACCCTTTGCTGCCCTGAGCAGTATGGAAACAGCCAAGCCCCAGCCCTGCAGCCCTGCCTAACTCGCCTTTGCCTCCCAAACCTGAACCTTTTCCTTGGCTGTGGCATCCTCACTCATGCAATCCTGAAGACAAAAATCTGATTTGGCAGGTGAGGCCGTTTCTAACGCAAAAGCTTCACCAAGGTTTCTCTTCCAACTTCAGCCTTAAACAGTCCTGTCCTCCTCAGACAGCCCCCACCTCCAGCCTTTAGCTGTAAATACTTACTGCTTTATAGCTAATGCTTGCCACCCCTCAAAATTAAGTCTTTTGATATGCATTTACATCCCTCCCTAACCATGTCCTCATCACCCTTCCTAAACTCAGCCTCATCTCCAGGCCTAGAACCTCTCCCTAGGTGAGGGACTGTCCTCGGGTAGGAGTGCTGACAGACCTGTGCATGAGCCCAGCTGCAGAGCCCGTGCTAATCCCAGCCCAGCTCTAGCCTTTAAACCCACTGGGGCTTTGGTACTGGAGGCCCAGTTACAGTAACCCCTGTGGCCGTTCCGCTTCCAGGCCATCTGGGAGTTGTGATCCCCCACCCTACACCACTTTGGTGAGAAATGCATTCCTTTCTTACAATAAAGTTTTCATTTTATGTCTAAATTCAAGCATTCCGAGAAAACGTGTAGCAATTATATCAAGACAGACATGACAGGCACCAACATGAGTCTTTCATTACACACTTTTCATGCCTTCTCTCCACAGATTTCTTTGAGGCAACTCTGACTCCTTTTCTCACAGGCAGCTCCACACAGCACCGACTCCTCCTCTCCTCTGTACGACTGGCTAAACCCCAGCCTGTCCCTTCCCCAGCCACCTGAGCCTGTCTGTCCCACACACAGCATCCTCTCACCTTGTCCATCCCTTGCACGGCCACGTGTCCCTTCCTCCTCGCAGCACAGCCAGCAGGCTCCAGCCCACACTGCAGCAGGCTCTGCACCTCCAGCTGGAGCTGTGCTTAGTGAAACTGGCAGCCAGCTGACCCACGCTTTTATAACAACCAGCCTCACTGGGCAGGCAAGGCTGTTTCCACTCCTTGCTAATCAGTACAGCTGTAACTCGTTGGCAACTAGTGCCTTCTGCACTATCCTTACAAACTATTCTCCTACAGAAATGGACCGGAATTCCGCGGGGATTTTCCGGGGATTCCGGGGGGATTTTCTGGGGATTCCGGGAGGATTTTGTCGGGAATTCCGGGGGGATTTTGTCGGGGATTCCGGGGGGAATTTCTGGGGGATTTCGGGGGGATTTTATCGGGGATTCTGGGCATATTTTCTCGCGGATTCCGGGGGGATTTTCTCAGGGATTCCGGGGAGATTTTATCGGGGATTCCGGGGGGATTTTTCCCGGGAAATGCGGGGGGCTTTTTCCCCGCGATTCCAGGGGGATTTTCCAGGGGATTCCAGGGGGATTTTATCGGGGATACCTGGGGGATTTTCCAGGGGATTCCTGGGGGATTTTCCCGGGGATTCCGGGGGGATTTTCACGGGGATTCCGGGGGGATTTTCACTGGGATTCCGGGGCGATTTTCTCAGGGAATTCCGGGGGATTTTCTCGGGAATTCCGGGAGGATTTTCCCGAGTATTCCGGGGGGATTTTTTCGGGGAGTCCGGGGGATTTTCCCGGGGATTCCGAGGGGATATTCCCGGGGAATTCCGGGGGGATTTTCTCCGGGATTCCGGGGGGATTTTCCAGGGGTTTCAGCGAGGAATTTCCCGGGGAATTCCCGGTGGATTTTCCAGGGGATTCCGGGTGGATTTTCTCGGGGATTCCGGGGGGATTTTCCCGAGTATTCCGGGGGGAATTTTTCGGGGAGTCCGGAGGGATTTTCCCGGGGTATCCGGGGTGATTTTACGAGGAATTCCGGGGGGATTTTCCCGAGTGTTCCGGGGGGATTTCCTCGGGGATTACGGGATGATTTTCTCGGGCAATTCCGGGGATGTTCTCGGGTATTCCGGGGCCATTATCTCGGTGATTCCGGGGAGATTTTCTCGGGATTCCGAGATTATTTTCCCGGGGAATTCATGGGATTTTCCCGGGGATTCCGGGGGGATATTCGCGGGGATTCCGGGGGATTTTCTCGGAGATTCCGGGGGGATTTTCATGGGGATTCCGGGGTATTTTCTCCTGGATTCCGGGGAATTTTCCGTGGATTCCTGGGGGATTTTGCCGAGTATTTCGGGAGAATTTTCTCGGGGATTCCGGGGTGATTTTCCCGGGAAATTCGGGGGATTTTTCTCGGGGATTCCGGGGGATTTTTTCGGGAGTCCGGAGGGATTTTCCCGGGGATTCCGGGGGGATTTACGAGGAATTCCGGGGGGGTTTTCTCGGCGATACCGGGGGGGATATTCTCGGGGATTCCGGGATGATTTTCCCGGGGAATTCCAGGGGATTATTCCGGCGATTCCGGGGGGATTTTCTCGGTGATTGCGGGGGGATTTTCTCGGGGATTCCGGGGGGATTATCCCGGGGAATTCTAGGGGATTTTCTTCGGGATTCCGGGGGGATTTTCCCGGGGAATTCCGGGGGGATTTTCTCGGGGAGTCCGGGGAGATTTGCCCGGGGATTCCGAGGGATTTTCAGGGGAATCCGGGGGATTTCTCGGGATTCAGGGGGGTTTTTCTCGGGGATTCAGGGGGGATTTTCCAGGGGATTCCGGGGGGATTTTCTCGCGTATTCCCGGGGCATTTTCCTGGAGATTCCAGGGGGATTTTATCGGGGATTCCGGGGGGATTATCCAGGGGATTCCGGGGGGTTTTTCCAGGGGATTCGGGCATATTTTCCCGAGTATTACGGCGACTATTTTCTCCGGGGATTCCGGGAGATTTTCTTGGGGATTCCGGGGGGGCTTTCACAGGGATTTCTGGGGGATTTTCGCGTGGATTCGGGGGGATTTTCTCGCGGATTCCGGGGGCTATTTTCCCGGGGATTCCGGGGGAAATTTCTCGGGGAGTCCGGGGGGATTTTCTAGGGGAATTCCGGGGGATTTTCTCGGGGATTCTGGGGGATTTTCCCGGCGATTCGGGTTGATTTTCCCGGGGACTCCGGGGGATTTTCTCGGGGATTTCTGGAGGATTTTCCCGGGGATTCCGGCGGATTTTCTCGTGGATTCCGGGAGGATTTTCTCTTGGATTCCGGGAGGATTTTCCCGGGGAATTCCGAGGGATTTTCAGGGGAATCCGGGGGGATTTTCTCGGGAATTCCGGGGGGATTTTCTCGGGGATTCAGGGGGGATTTTCACGGGATTCCGGGGGGATTTTCTCGGGGATTCCGGGGAGATTTTTCTCACGTATTCCCCGGGGCATTTTCCTGGAGATTCCAGGGGGATTTTATCGGGGATTCCGGGGGGATTATCCCAGGGGATTCCGGGGGGATATTGCAGAGTATTCCGGGGGGATTTTCTGGGGGATTCCGGGGGATTTTCCCGGCGAATTCCGGGGGATTTTCTCGGGGATTCCGGGGAGATTTTCTCACGTATTCCCGGGGGCATTTTTCCTGGAGATTCCAGGGGGATTTTATCGGGGATTCCGGGGGGATTATCCAGGGGATTCCGGGGGGATATTGCAGAGTATTCGGGGGGATTTTCTGGGGGATTCCGGGGGGATTTTCCCCGGCGAATTCCGGGGGGATTTTCTCGGGGATTCCTAGGGGATTTTCCAGGGGATTCCGGGGTGATTATCACCCGGGGATTTTCCTGGGGGATTTTCCCGGGGATTCCGGGGGATTTTCTCGGGGATTCCGGGTTGATTTTCCCGGGGAATTCCGAGGGATTTTCTCGGGGATTCCGGGGGAATCTTCCAGGGGATTCGGGGCGGATTTTCTCGGGGATTCCGGGGAGATTATCCCGGGGATTTCGGGGAGATTTTCTGGGGGATTCCTGGGGGATTTTCTCGGGGATAGCGGACGGATTATCACGGGGATTCCGGGATGAGTTTCTCGGGGAATTCAGGGGGATTTTCCAGGGGATTCCGGGGGGATTTTCCCGGGGAATTCCGGGGGATTTTCTCGGGGATTCCGGGGGGTTTTTCCCGGGGATTTTCTCTCGGATTTTTTCCCCAATTTTTCAAGCATTTTTTCCCGCAATTTTCCTGGATTTTTCCCAAATTTTCCCCATTTCTCACTGATTATTTTCCCCATTTCTCACTGATGTTTTTCCCCATTTTCCCCCCATTTCTCACTGATTTTTATCCCCCATTTTTCAATGATTTTTCCCCATTTCTCTCTGATTTTTGCCCCATTTCACCATGATGTTTTCCCCATTTCTCACTGATTTTTCCGTTGATTTTTCATGGATTTTTCCACCCATTTTTCGTGGATTTTTTCCCCATTTTTCCCCATTTCTCACTGATTTTTTCCCCCATTTATCACTCCTTTTTCCCCATTTTTCCCCATTTCTCACTGATTTTTTCCGCCATTTTTCATTGATTTTTTCCGCCATTTTTCATGGATGTTTCCCCCAATTTTCATGGATATTTCCTGATTTCCCCCCCCATTTCTCACTGATATTTGCCCCCATTTCTCTCTGAATTATTCCCCCCATTTTTCATGCATTTTCCCGCCCATTAATCACTGATTTTTTCCCCATTTCTCACCGACTTTTCCCCCCATTTCTCACTGATTTTTATCCCCCACTTCTGACTGATTTTTCCCAATTTTTCGTTGATCTTTTTCCCCATTCCTCACCGATTTTTCCCCCATTTCTCTCTGATTTTTCCATCATTTTTCATGGTTTTTCCCCCCCATTTCTCACTGATTTTACCCCCTTTCTCACTGATTTTATTAATGTTTGTATTTCTATTTCTATTTCTATTTATATTTATTATTATTGTTTTGCATGTTTATGTTTATGTTTATGTTTATGTTTATGTTTATGTTTATGTTTATGTTTATGTTTATGTTTATGTTTATATCTATGCAGGTTAACGTTTGTGCATGTTTATGTCTATGTTTCTATTTATGCATATTTATTTTTATGCCGGCGAACGCGGGCAGGCGTTTTATGTAAACGCCTATCCGCCGGGGTCCTAGAGAGGCCGCCATCTTGAGTGTGTCCGCACTCTCAAAATGGCGGCTCGGGCGGCACCCCGGCTGACCTGCCAAAAATGGCGGCAGAAAGGGCGGGAAAAAATCAGGACCCCGGTGTGTAGGCATAAGATGCCTGATTAAATCGCCGACGCCGATCCGCTCGCCGACAATTTTCCCGGACGTGTCAGAGCGTGCCGACAACGGCCGCGCGGTCCCCGGTGCCGCGGGCGTGAGGGCGCCGGCGGGCGCGGACAGGCGTTTTATGTAAACGCCTATCCGCCGGGGTCCTAGAGAGGCCGCCATCTTGAGTGTGTCCGCACTCTCAAAATGGCGGCTCGGGAGGCACTCCGGCTGACCTGCCAAAAATGGCGGCAGAAAGGGCGGGAAAAAATCAGGACCCCGGTGTGTAGGCATAAGATGCCTGATTAAATCGCCGACGCCGATCCGCTCGCCGACAATTTTCCCGGACGTGTCAGAGCGTGCCGACAACGGCCGCGCGGTCCGCGGTGCCGCGGGCGTGAGGGCGCCGGCGAGCGCGGACAGGCGTTTTATGTAAACGCCTATCCGCCGGGGTCCTAGAGAGGCCGCCATCTTGAGCGCTGCCGCAGGGCTGGGTCCCGGCCCGCGGGCCCTTCCGCCATCCTGAGAGGGGCACGGTGCAGTACCCGCCTGTGTCCACACGGCGGCAGCACTGCCGCCCAACTCAGCCCGGCACTGCCGCCCTGTCAGGGACAGACAGAGAAGGGAGAGAGTTCCAAGCACCAGAGTCCCCACCCGTCATAAAATCCTCTCAATGAACGCCCCAAAAAAACCCCGACCCAAACTAAAAATGCCCTGCCTCTGACCAAATGAAAAAAAAAAACTTTTATATATATAAATCATCTATTTTTTAATATTTAATTTCTAGTCATAATCTAGACATATTTCATATATTCAATTTAATTGCTATTCTATTTATCATATATACAATATTATTTTATTATTCATTATATACATAGATTTATATTACTAATGTTATTTCTATTTTATCTATATCCATCTATACTTGGAGGTTCATAGTTTTTAATATTATTTCTTTAAAAGCTCTGCCTCTAACCAAATAGAAACAAAAAACTCGATTATTTTAAATTATATTTGAATATATTTTTCTATTTAGTTTTCATATTTATATCTGTAGATTTATATGTCTATATTGTGTATTCTATATTTATATACTATTTAATGTAGTTTTTACTAGTATATTAATATACTAGATGCTATTTACATTCTATTATAACATACTATTTAATAGAACATATTAAAATCGATAAATTATTTCTATTACATACTATATACATGTATTTTATATTTATATTTATTTCTATAGATTTATACTTACATATATATATGCATATATAGTTATAATAATTTTATGTCAGTATCTATTTTTGCATATTTGTATATTTTTGCCTATATTATTTTCAAAAAACCCTCCTCTAACCAAATAAAAACCAATAAAACATTCCTTTTAAAGTCTGAATATTTATATATTTCTATTTTCATAACAGAATATAATGTAATGTAATATATTTATATATTGGTTTCTTATATTTGCTTCTATATTTTTATTCTTTATCTTTTCTATTTACAGTATCTATAAAAAAACCCTACCTCTATCCAAACACAAGCCAATAAAACATTCCTTTTAGACTATATTTAGCTATTTTTTAAGGTTCTGTTTTTCATGCATTCTACACCCACCCCTCCCTCTCAATGTTCTGGCACCCACCATGACCCCCCGCCATGCCCGACTCACCTGCTCCTCCAGCGCAGCCCGGCTCCCTCTCCCAGGGACCTTGGGGTGCCCCAAACCACGTCGGAGCCCCCCTCAGCCTTTTTTCCTCACCCCAAAGAAGGCACAGAACGACTCCTTTAATGAAGTTGTTTTAACAATTGTAAGGCTAGAGCTTTTGGTATCCACTGCTTGCCATCCCTTGTAAACCAATTTTTTTCTTCTTTCTTCTGCAGCTTAATAAACCTCTTTTTTTCCCCATAGTTTTCCAAATGCATGTATTACCGCATATGCATATTTAGAATCAGTAAATATATTTAATGTCTTGTCCTGCTATAATTCACAGGCTCTCACAAGCGTGTGCAGCTCTGCTGTCTGAGCTGACCAGGTGGCTGGTAACCTCCCCCCTTCCTTTAATTGCTTTCCATTCACGATAGAGTATCCTGTAAATCATGAAGAATGGGGGGAAAAATCAGTGAGAAATGGGGAAAAAAATCCCTGAAGAATGGGGGTAAAAATCAGTGAGAAATGGGGAAAAGTGGGGAAAAAATCCGTTAGAAATGGGGGGGGGGGGGGGGGGGGGAATCAATGAGAAATCGGGGAAAAACATAAGTAAGAAACGGGGGGGAAAAGTCCATGAAAAATGGGGAAAAATCAGTGGGAAATGGGGATAAATCTGGAAAAAATCCATGAAAAATGGGGAAAAAAATCAGTGAGAAATGGGGAAAAAAATCCCTGAAAAATGGGGGAAAATATCAGTGAGAAATGGGAAAAAATGGGGAAAAAAATCATTGATAAATCGGGGGAAAAATCAGTGTGAAAGGGGGGGAAAAATCGGGATCGGGGACGTGGACCGGGACTGGGATCGGGGACCGGGACGGGGAAATGGGACAGGGACCGGGATCGCGGACGGGGACCTGGGACAGGGACCGGAACCGGGATCGGGGACGGGGACTGGAGACAGGGACCGGGACCGGGATTGGGGACTGGGACCAGGACCGTGATCGGGTTCCGGGACGGGGAACTGGGACTGGGACCAGGATCGGGGACCGGAACCGGGGACTGGGACCGGGACCAGGACTGGGGACGGGGACTGGGGACAGTGACCGGGACTGCAATCGGCACCGCCCCCCGAACCGCTCCCGGAACCGCTCCCCGGGCTACCCCGGCACGGCGACCGGGAACGCCCCCGGCACCGCCCCGGCACCGCCCCCGGTGCCGCCCCCGACACTGCCCCGGCACCGCCCCGGGTAGCGCCCCCGGCACCGCCCCCGGGGCGGGCCGCCGAACGCACGCGATGACGCGCGGGGGGCGGGACGGCGCGGGGCGGTGACGCGCTTCATGCCAGGAGCAGGGCCGGGTGCGACGAAGACGGGAGCGGGACGACCCGATACCGCGCGGGGCCGCGGGCCCGGCGGAGCCCGGCCCGCTGGGTAGGGGCCGCCAATGGCACCGGGGCTTCTGCTTCGGCTTCTGTCCGTGTCGGCGGGGAGGCCCCAGCCAGCGGTGCCCCTCTCCCTCGGCGGCACGGGCGTGGAACTCGGCATCGGGCGCTGCATCGCCGCGGACAGCAGGGGGCGCACGGGTACCGATACTGCCATGGGGCCCGGCGCTGCTCTCCTGCTCCGCCGCCAGGCGGCGCTGCGCTGCCGTCCTGCCGCGCCTCCGGGCACGCTCGGTTTCCTCGGGACCCCGGGCCCCGCCTGTCCCGCCGCTGCGGAGGCGGGGGATGCTTTATGGGACTGCCCGAGCTGGCAGTGCCGGGTCTGGGGCGTTGGGGCGCGCCTTGGGGGGCTGCGGGTGCGCTCGTTTCCTCTTCTGCATGGCCTTCTGTGTGAGCATCTCTCGTTGCGACTGCTCTTGGAGAGTCAAACCCCTCCTCCTAAGTGGTCTCAGGAGCCTGGCAGGGTGAGTTTTGTTTCACAGGGGAAAGGGCCACTGGTCGTGTCCAGAGACCTGTGCACCCAGCCAGGTTTCTGCCTGATAAAATTCCAAATGGATGAGGATTTCTCCCAGCCCCAAGCTGCCCCCACCTGTAACCCTGGCTGCCTTTGGGGTGCCCAAAGCCTCCTCTGTGCAGATCTCAGGAACCTGGGAGGGGTGAACAATGTTGCACAGGGAAAAACCCCACAGATTTTATCTCCGGGCCTGGGGCCAGGAGCAGGCATTTGCGTGCTATAATTCCAGAAGGAGCACGGTGTCTCCCAGACCCAAGCCGCATCCAGCTGTGACCCAGCTGCTCTTGGAGTGCCAAAAGCCTCCTCGTAGCTGATCTCAGGAACCCTGGAAGGGTGAGTTTGGTTTCACAGGGAAAAGGCCTCCGTTTGTGTCCAGAGATCAAATAAGGGACTCTGCTTTTCCTCTAGTTCTCCTTCCTGTTTTCACCTGGGCTACAAGGATGGGCATGGCCTGTATTTCTCATATCAAAGTGATGTTACTAAATTTGTCCAGAAGTTCTGATTGTTATTTTTATTAGTAGTAGTAATTTTCTGATAGAAAACACTCTCATTTTGCCTTTCCCACGTTGTTTCCAGGTGCTGCCCAGGATGGACATCTGTGGTCTCAGACCGTGATTCCCGAGGAGCAAGGAAAGCCTTTTCCTCACCTGCACAGTTCAGGTGGATGGGACAGAATTGGTGTGGCCTGACAAGGCAGGAAAAGCTGTCTGTGTTCTGGAGTGCCTTGAAAGCTTTCTCCGTCAGGTTTGGAAGGGGTTTCTCTTTGGGATTTCTTGTGATGCAGCACCACGGGTATCCCTTTGTGCCAAGTCCAGTGCTAAAGGATTGAAGAACTGACAAGTGGGGTCTGGGATGAAAATGCCGCTAATAAAATTAAGCAAAGAATACAATAAGAGAAATGAGCATCCTTTTAATGTCTGAAATAGTTAGGAATAAAAATGCTGGAAAAGGGCACTCTGAATTGGTGTCACTTGTCATGGATAAAACCCCAGAGTGAGGAATCAGAGCAGAAGTTGAGAGCTGGAATCCTTCTGCAGTCGACTTAATTTTCTTTTCCTCCTCTCTTTCAGGACAGGAAGAATCACGACTCTCCTGCCATCTTTGCCAAGAGCTGTGGTGTTTGATCAGCCAAAGCCCAGAGGCTTCAGCACCAGAGGTCTGAGCCTGGAGGGCTCCTGGTGCTGCCCGTGCTGTGGGCTATGTCAGAGGATGCAGGGTTCCTCTTTGCCTCCCTGCTGGGATTAACTGCCATGGGAATGTGGGATCTGGGTGAAACTCCAGCTCTCCTGGTGTTCAGGGGAGCAAGGTCTGAGGGACTCCTCTCTGGGGATGTGCGGTGAAGGACTGAATAGTGTGGAAGGAGAGTATTTATAAACTGTATCACTGTTTCTCCCAAAATTGGGGTGGAGCGGTGATGGGGGTGGTTGGGTTTGGTCTGGGCCTGTTATTCTTTGTGCAATTTTTAAATTCTCTTGTATGATTTACTGTCCGGTATCTTTCTAACAAAAGCTGACATAAATTTAGATTAAGGATTAGAACTTGGGTCCATTCATTGCAAACATTTGACAAGGCTGGAGGACTGGGGGTGGTGACTGCTCTCAGGAAAGGTTACTTATTAATACTGTGTCAGATTTCCCGCAGTGACTGTCAGGCCTGCATGGCTGTGAGTTCGTGCTCTTCTCACTGGGGAAATAAGTTCAGCAAAATTAGAAATGTTAGAAAAATCCAGCCAAAAATTCCACCTCTGTACCCTCTAAGTTTTCCCAGTTTTTCCCAGCTAGGAGCTGCACAGAAGTCAGGCAGGGGAAGTGACAACAGGGAACAGCTGAAAAATTCAAAGGCACAAAGAGGAAAGGGGAAAGGTTTCAGAAAACAATTCTATGGTCTAAGAATAATTTCTGATTCCCTACTGAGAAGAACACGAACTCACAGCCATTCAGGCCTGACAGTCCCCTGCAGTGAGAGCTCAGCACACATCCACAGAGGCAAGTCCAGCATCTTAAATGAAAAAATAAAAATAAAAACCAGAAGAAAAAGGTGATTTCTTCTGCTTCAGAGTTATTTCAAGTTCTTAAAGCCCAAGCAACATTTGCTCTTGATTTTGGTTGGGTGAATCATGAGCAGTGGGCACGGGTCATGCCATTCATTGAGCAGAAAACCCGGGGTCATTTAGAGGGGACACAAGAACTGTTTGTGTAGCGACCTCGGGCTGCAGAGGGGCAGGAGAAAGGCCAAGGGAGCTCCCTGGGGCCACCAGGGCCTGTGGGGAACAGAATGGACGCTTGGATGACCAGTGGAGGTGAGGAGTGGATCTGAGTTCATCTACAGGGAAATAAGGAGGGGATACTCTGGAGTGAAAAGCTGAGGTGATGAGTTCACCCACCTGGGCACGAGTCGTGTTTGCACAAAGTGGGAACAGAGGTGAAGGTCAATCCAAAGTCGATCCTGCTTGACCTCTGAATTCCAGGATAAGTTTTACAAGCTGCCAAATGAGGGAGTAAAAAGACACAAAAATGAAACCGAGAGCATTCATGAGGTTCCTGGGAGTCCATTACACTGTTGTCATAGAATTCTTAATGAGTTTTGAGCTTTTAATGACAACAATTCAGTACTTTCTTTGGATTATTCACTGTGTAGGATTTGGGGTTTATCTGGATTTTAAAGGCGTCGTGGTGGCCCTGACACTGCTCAGGAGCTGGTAGGAAAAGCAGGGTCAGAGCTCCTGGCAGGCACAGGGTGTTTTTCCCAGAGTGGACTGTGGAGGAATTGTTTGGGCCTTGGATTGTCCCTCTGGGTGATGCCAGTTGCTGTGATTTGTGTAATTCCATACATTTAACTCCCAATACTTCCCAGCCCAGGAGCTTGAGCTGACAGGGCAGCACACAGATTGTTCTCTGTGCTGTGCCCCGATTTGGGGTTGGCTGTCAGCTTTGCTAGCTCCCGTGAATTATGCCCATAGCCCCGAATTCCCTGCTCAATTCCCACTGCCATAACCTCACAGCGCCTCATGGAGTGGGGATATACTGTGGCAGGAAGCTCAGCAGCATCGGCACAGGGACAGGTGTATATTCCAAAGAATTTGCTGTTTCAAACCCTCATCCCCCAGCCCCGCCGATGTCCCTGGGGGGCACTTGACAGAGTTACCTGGATTTCAGCTGATTTCACCCCCCCGAGCTCGGGCTCCAGGTGATCTTTTCAAGCAGGAGAAGGCAGGGGCCGGAGGCGCTCGTGGCCCGTGCCGAGGCAGTCCCTGGGGCCACGAGAGGACATCTCTCCCTGCAGAATTTCAGTTCTTTCCAGAGCCTCAGCAGTGACAGAGGACAAAGAGGAAGATGAGGAGGAGGAAGAAGGGGGAGAGGGTTTGAGAGGAGGGGAAGCCCAAATCCGTGCTGTGTGCGGAGCTCCGACAGCACGCTGCAGCCCGCAGCTCAGTGTGAGCACGGGGCAGAGGAGGCGATTTCTGGGCATTCAATCACCCTGAGGCGGGCCCGGCACCGCCCCTGCAGCACCGTCCCCAGCACAGCTCGGTACCGCTCCGGGATCACCCGGCCCCGCCCCCGGTGCCGCCCGGGACCACTGGGGACCGCCCCTAAAGCACCGCCCCGGCCCCGCCCGGTCCCGTCCCCGGGACCTCCGTGCCCCGCCTCGCCAAGCCCCGGCTCCGCCCCGAGCCTGCCCGGGCTGCGCCGGGACCATCGCTGGCGGCCCCGCCCCTCTCCCCCGGGCCGAAGCGGGCTGAAGGAGATGTCCGCACGATTGGAAACGCCGCCGAAAATCGCACCCGTGGGATCGGTGTCGGCGTCGTGCGCAGGCATCCCACTAGAGCGAGCGGGCTCCTTGCTGTGCCACCCTCCTTTTGCAGCCAGAGTTAGAAGGTCGGGGAGCGACACCCGAGCCGCCATCTTGGGAGAGGCAGGCGCGCAGTACCGCGCTCTGCCCACAGGGTGGCGCTTGGGAGACAGGCAAGGGATGGAATCAAGGAGTGTCCCAATCCTTGAGGAAATCCCCCGGAATGAACGCCCCAAAAAACCCCGACCAGAACTGACAAACCTCCTGCCTCTGTATGAGTGCAAAGGGTGTGCAAGGAGTGTGCAAATAGTGTGCATTAGCAATCGATCGGCAGGCATTGGAAATCGATCGCCGATCTAATCGATCGGCAGGCGCGATCAATCGATCGCCGATCTAATCGATCGGCAGGCATTAGCAATCGATCGCCGATCTAATCGATCGGCAGGCGCGATCAATCGATCGCCGATCTAATCGATCGGCGGGCATTAGCAATCGATCACCGATCTAATCGATCGCCAGGCATTAGCAATCGATCGCCGATCTAATCGATCGGCAGGCGCGATCAATCGATCGCCGATCTAATCGATCGGCAGGCATTAGCAATCGATCGCCGATCTAATCGATCGGCAGGCGCGATCAATCGATCGCCGATCTAATCGATCGGCAGGCGCGATCAATCGATCACCGATCTAATCGATCGGCAGGCATTAGCAATCGATCGCCGATCTAATCGATCGGCAGGCGCGATCAATCGATCGCCGATCTAATCGATCGGCAGGCATTAGCAATCGATCGCCGATCTAATCGATCGGCAGGCGCGATCAATCGATCGCCGATCTAATCGATCGGCAGGCATTAGCAATCGATCGCCGATCTAATCGATCGGCAGGCGCGATCAATCGATCGCCGATCTAATCGATCGGCAGGCATTAGCAATCGATCGCCGATCTAATCGATCGGCAGGCGCGATCAATCGATCGCCGAGCTAATCGATCGGCAGGCATTAGCAATCGATCGCCGATCTAATCGATCGGCAGGCGCGATCAATCGATCGCCGATCTAATCCATAGGCACGCATTAGCTATCGATCGCCGATCTGATTTTTCCCGCCATTTTTCATGGATTTTTTTCCCCCATTTCTTACTGATTTTTCCCCAATTTTTCATGCATTTTTTCCCGCAATTTTCGTGGATTTTTTCCCATATTTTCCCCATTTCTCACTGATTTTTTTCCCCCATTTCTCAATGATTTGTTTCCCCAATTTATCAAAGATTTTTTTCCCCCATTTCACCATGATGTTTCCCCCATTTCTCACTGATTTTTTCCCCCATTTCTCACTGATTTTTTCCCCCCATTTTTCCATGGATATTTCCCGATTTTCCCCCCCATTGCTCACTGATTTTTGCCCCCATTTCTCTCTGAATTTTCCCCCCATTTTCCATGCATTTTTCCCCCCATTAATCACTGATTTTTTTCCCCATTTATCACTGATATTTGCCCCCATTTCTCTCTGAATTTTTCCTTCCATTTTTCATGCATTTTTCCCCCCATTAATCACTGATTTTTTTCCCCATTTATCACTGATTATTGCCCCCATTTTTCACTTATTTTTTCCCCACAGCATCGGCCACCACAGCACGAGCGACAACAGCTCGCTCTGTTCCCGCCATTGCCCATGGATTGTTTCCCTGTTTTCCATGGATTTTTTCCCCATTTCTCAATTATTTTTCCCCCACTTTTCCCCGTTTCTCACTGATTTATTCCCCCATTTTTCATGGATTTTTTTTCCCCCATTTCTCACTGATTTTTTTCCCCGTTTTTCAAAGATTCCCCCCCCCGTTTTTCACTGATTTTTCTCCATTTCTCACTGATTTTCCCACCATTTTTCATGTGGTTTTTTTCCATTTCTCACTGATGTTTTACCCCATTCTTATTCCCATTCTCATAGCTCTATTTTATATTTATACATATTCTTATATTTGCATTATTTCTGTTATACACTAGATTTTTCATAGATATTTGCTACTTAGATTTCATTATATTTTACATGTATACCAATCTATTTCTATTCTTTATATTTTATTTTTATATTGGCTATAAAAACCGTGCCTCTACCCAAATAAAAAGCATTTAAACATTCCTTTTAGACTATATTTAGGTATTTTTTATGGTTCTGTTTTTCATGCATTCTACACCCACCCCTCCCTCTCAATGTTCTGGCACCCAGCATGACCCCCCCCCCCCCCCCCATGCCCGACTCACCTGCTCCTCCAGCGCAGCCCGGCTCCCTTTCCCAGGGACCTTGGGGTGCCCCAAACCACGTCGGAGCCCCCAGTCTCCACACCCTCCCCCTCCGTAGGGAACGGGAATGGGATGGGGAGCACACAGGACAAGAAAGGAACACAAAAGACACACTGGACAGAGAGAAGAAAAGGGCTGGAAGCTGGATATGAGGATGAAAGTGGAGCAGCAACAAACCTCAGGACTCTTGACTAGAGAGTGTGGCTGCTGAACGTCTCAAAAAAAACCCCCAGCTCCAACACAACATGCTGTGCTCACGGCTCGGCCTGGGACTCATCAGTGAACATCTCTCTCTTGCCAGGGCCATAAAGCCCCCGAGAAAACACGAGGTGAGGTTGATGCGCTCCGGCTTTGCTCCTGCTCAGCCCTAACCCCAGCCCCTGCTGCCAGTGAGCACCCTGATCTCTGAACCTCTTCTCAGCTTGTTTGTACGCTTCCAAATTCCTTCCTCTTTCTTCAAGCTTCATCTGTTTCCTGGCATTGGGAGAATGACAAGTGTTTAGCACAGCGCAATGAATACAACAGTCTCATTTTCAGAAGACACAACTGAACGAGAACCGACAGCAGCACTGCTTCGAGACAATCTGGGCACACGTTTCCCTTCCAGCAATCTGAGTGTTCTTTTGTGTCACGCCTGAAATTCTGAAAATGGTTTTTTGAGAAAAATTATCCATAACTAGAAAACAATCAAACCAAATAAATAGAACCCCTAGGATATAATAACAGCCCATATACTACAACACTCCAATTCTAATATTAATAAGAAAACAGAAATTAGCTACACAGCATTACCTCAAACAAACACTACATACTGGCAAGAATCAAAGCCACCACAAAATAATTCAAAAACTACCCTATGCCTTATGCTACAGGCTAGAACGCCATCGGCAAACCTTATCAAGGTATCCTTTAAAAACAACGCCCCACCAAAAACAAAAACAACACAAAACGCCATTCAAGAACTCCCTTATCAACACCTGAATGAAAAAACATGGCATTAGATAAATAGACCATAGCCCTTATCATACACCATCTACAAACAAAATAAAGCTATACCATACATCCTCGAAAACCACCTTCAAAGCACGACATTAGAAAAACAAAACTTCCCAGAATTAAAAGCTGTATCTAACAAAAGCCGTCTGATAAAATTAACAACCAAGCCCCCACCATCAGAGCTGCCCCTACTAAACTCCCCATCGTACATATGAAAAATCAGTTTTAAAAACCTACTTCAATTCATTCTGCCTCAAATACAAAGCCATCCAGAAAGTTACCTTCACTCAAAAACAAAAGCGCACGTAGTAAATAACATTAAAAAATAAATCAGCACACTACACACCACAAGCATAAAATATTGAATTAAAACCAAAAATACCCCTATTCATTAAAGAGCCCAGCCGCAAGCTATATTTAACTATAACTTCGTGCAAACGTACACATATCATTAAAATAGATTTCTTTCAGAATACAACTGATGATCTAAAATAGTAAAATGGCCGAGAACGATATTATAATAGGATATCCTCGATCATCCTCCCGCAAATTCTCTCCACTGTATTGTCCGACACACACCGGAAAAAAAATCCAGTTTTTACTTTTTTCAGCTAACTTCTCATTTATTAGCTGAGAGGAATGTTGAATTTGTCTTTACAAATGAGCTGTGGATCAGCCTGTAGATAAGGCTAGCACTGAGAGATAAAAGAAACAATGGGATGGATTCCACTGATTGATGAATGGAAAGAGATATTTGCCTTTACAAACAAACTGCAGGGCTGCTGATAAATGAAATTGGATATCGAAAGATGAAAGAAGCAACGGGGGGAAACTATGAATTCTATAAGAATTAAAAATTAAAAGGGAGGGTTCTACATTAGAGGGGAATTTCAGGTATCAGGCGTTCCGGGAAGTCTGTGCCTCTCAAGTACCTCAGCCAATGGGAAAAGAGAGAGGGAAATGCGGCCGGGAAAATAGGATAAAAAGGAGGCTGTGTCCTCCAAAAATTTGAGAGATCCCAGGGGAATGTCCCATGGCCTCTCCCTTTATTCGAGTAAAGCAAAAAGGACTCCTCCGTTTCCTTTTTGGACATAAACCGCTGGTGTTTGTGGATTAATTTTCCTGACATTTAGCAACATATTGTTAAAAAAAAAAAAAAAAAAAAAAAAAAGTGATCCAGAAGAGGGCAACATTGACAGCCATTCCAAGACAGGATGAACAAATGCTTTCACATTGACAGAGGATGCTGCGATGTTCTGAGAACAGAAGATAGAATAAAATAAAGGAAGGTGATGTTACAAGACAGAAAAGGGTAAAATAAAAGGAGTACCTGAGACTGGGGGGCGGGGGGGAAGAAAATGGGGAAATATTAATTGCTACACACTAGGTACAAATGCTTTTTACAAGTAATTTATGAGAAGCAAGCTAAAAGCGTCTTACTGCTGCTAGTGATATCATGCTCCAAGCTCTGCTAATAATTCCTATTTCTAGCAATAGTTAAATTGAACTCACTACATTCCAACTATTTTTCTGCTTGTTTAGATGGCAGATCCGTTTGGAACACACCTTAGTATAGCAAATTCTATGCCCAGCTAGGGACCTCTCAGTTCTTCCATAAAACATTTTCTTCTGCATTATGGCAAGCCTTTGTTTTAGCTTGACAGCTTTCTTGAAACTTAAATTTACGCATGTATCCAAAGACATTTGCAATTCCAGAAATCGGTAGGCACATCATATGGAAAGTAAATAACATTCTCGAGAGGGAGTTGCTTTGTTACTGAGGGGATGAAAAGCAAGGCTAGAGCTAGTAGAACTACCCAAGAAATTGGACTTAACGCAGCTTTTACAAGGCTCAAAGTAGCCATACCGAGATGTTTGAGCTAAAAGCCCCAGTTACCAGACTTACAGGCCTAATAGTTATCACCACACCACATTCCCTGGTTGCAGTATTTTTAACAGCAGTGCAGAACGCTACTGAAAATTATTTTTAGGTTGAATTGTTCTCTCCCCTCACTGCCTGTGTAGCTGTTAGAGGCTTCCAGGAGGCTGGGGAAGCAGACTGCTGGTTTCACTTCCAGACAGGTCACTTCCGTGGTCTGCTGGAGGGCACTTTGAAGCCCGTGTCCTTTTCTTGCTCTATTGTATCTGACAACTTTCCTCCCCCACGTCTGTTTTTTAGCGGGCAGCATTTTTGGAGGGCCAGTCAAAGACCTCAGGCTCCGAGAGAATTCGTCTGCTTTGCTCTGTTTATGTGTGCAACAGATGGGAGCAGCAACTAAGTCAAGTAGTAACTTCTGAGCTGCCCAGTTATCAGTAAACCAAAATATTCTTTTGTGACTCTCGCCAGACGAACATATCATCCTATCCGAGTCACACACTGCCCCTCTGGCATTTTCCAGTCAGACAAAGAATTCCTGGCCCCTTCCTTGCATGAACCTCAGCTCTCCACCTTGTTCCAGAAAGAGTTCTAGATCCAAGGCCCAGTGAGCCAGCTACCCTTTGCTGCCCTGAGCAGTATGGAAACAGCCAAGCCCCAGCCCTGCAGCCCTGCCTAACTCGCCTTTGCCTCCCAAACCTGAACCTTTTCCTTGGCTGTGGCATCCTCACTCATGCAATCCTGAAGACAAAAATCTGATTTGGCAGGTGAGGCCGTTTCTAACGCAAAAGCTTCACCAAGGTTTCTCTTCCAACTTCAGCCTTAAACAGTCCTGTCCTCCTCAGACAGCCCCCACCTCCAGCCTTTAGCTGTAAATACTTACTGCTTTATAGCTAATGCTTGCCACCCCTCAAAATTAAGTCTTTTGATATGCATTTACATCCCTCCCTAACCATGTCCTCATCACCCTTCCCAAACTCAGCCTCATCTCCAGGCCTAGAACCTCTCCCTAGGTGAGGGACTGTCCTCGGGTAGGAGTGCTGACAGACCTGTGCATGAGCCCAGCTGCAGAGCCCGTGCTAATCCCAGCCCAGCTCTAGCCTTTAAACCCACTGGGGCTTTGGTACTGGAGGCCCAGTTACAGTAACCCCTGTGGCCGTTCCGCTTCCAGGCCATCTGGGAGTTGTGATCCCCCACCCTACACCACTTTGGTGAGAAATGCATTCCTTTCTTACAATAAAGTTTTCATTTTATGTCTAAATTCAAGCATTCCGAGAAAACGTGTAGCAATTCTATCAAGACAGACATGACAGGCACCAACATTAGTCTTTCATTACACACTTTTCATGCCTTCTCTCCACAGATTTCTTTGAGGCAACTCTGACTCCTTTTCTCACAGGCAGCTCCACACAGCACCGACTCCTCCTCTCCTCTGTACGACTGGCTAAACCCCAGCCTGTCCCTTCCCCAGCCACCTGAGCCTGTCTGTCCCACACACAGCATCCTCTCACCTTGTCCATCCCTTGCACGGCCACGTGTCCCTTCCTCCTCGCAGCACAGCCAGCAGGCTCCAGCCCACACTGCAGCAGGCTCTGCACCTCCAGCTGGAGCTGTGCTTAGTGAAACTGGCAGCCAGCTGACCCACGCTTTTATAACAACCAGCCTCACTGGGCAGGCAAGGCTGTTTCCACTCCTTGCTATTCAGTACAGCTGTAACTCGTTGGCAACTAGTGCCTTCTGCGCTATCCTTACAAACTATTCTCCTACAGAAATGGACCGGAATTCCGCGGGGATTTTCCGGGGATTCCGGGGGGATTTTCTGGGGATTCCGGGAGGATTTTGTCGGGAATTCCGGGGGGATTTTGTCGGGGATTCCGGGGGGAATTTCTGGGGGATTTCGGGGGGATTTTATCGGGGATTCTGGGCATATTTTCTCGCGGATTCCGGGGGGATTTTCTCAGGGATTCCGGGGAGATTTTATCGGGGATTCCGGGGGGATTTTTCCCGGGAAATGCGGGGGGCTTTTTCCCCGCGATTCCAGGGGGATTTTCCAGGGGATTCCAGGGGGATTTTATCGGGGATACCTGGGGGATTTTCCAGGGGATTCCTGGGGGATTTTCCCGGGGATTCCGGGGGGATTTTCACGGGGATTCCGGGGGGATTTTCACTGGGATTCCGGGGCGATTTTCTCAGGGAATTCCGGGGGATTTTCTCGGGAATTCCGGGAGGATTTTCCCGAGTATTCCGGGGGGATTTTTTCGGGGAGTCCGGGGGATTTTCCCGGGGATTCCGAGGGGATATTCCCGGGGAATTCCGGGGGGATTTTCTCCGGGATTCCGGGGGGATTTTCCAGGGGTTTCAGCGAGGAATTTCCCGGGGAATTCCCGGTGGATTTTCCAGGGGATTCCGGGTGGATTTTCTCGGGGATTCCGGGGGGATTTTCCCGAGTATTCCGGGGGGAATTTTTCGGGGAGTCCGGAGGGATTTTCCCGGGGTATCCGGGGTGATTTTACGAGGAATTCCGGGGGGATTTTCCCGAGTGTTCCGGGGGGATTTCCTCGGGGATTACGGGATGATTTTCTCGGGCAATTCCGGGGGATGTTCTCGGGTATTCCGGGGCCATTATCTCGGTGATTCCGGGGAGATTTTCTCGGGGATTCCGAGATTATTTTCCCGGGGAATTCATGGGGATTTTCCCGGGGATTCCGGGGGGATATTCGCGGGGATTCCGGGGGGATATTCGCGGGGATTCCGGGGGATTTTCTCGGAGATTCCGGGGGGATTTTCATGGGGATTCCGGGGTATTTTCTCCTGGATTCCGGGGAATTTTCCGTGGATTCCTGGGGGATTTTGCCGAGTATTTCGGGAGAATTTTCTCGGGGATTCCGGGGTGATTTTCCCGGGAAATTCCGGGGGATTTTCTCGGGGATTCCGGGGGATTTTTTCGGGGAGTCCGGAGGGATTTTCCCGGGGATTCCGGGGGGATTTTACGAGGAATTCCGGGGGGGTTTTCTCGGCGATACCGGGGGGATATTCTCGGGGATTCCGGGATGATTTTCCCGGGGAATTCCAGGGGATTATTCCGGCGATTCCGGGGGGATTTTCTCGGTGATTGCGGGGGGATTTTCTCGGGGATTCCGGGGGGATTATCCCGGGGAATTCTAGGGGATTTTCTCGGGGATTCCGGGGGGATTTTCCCGGGGAATTCCGGGGGGATTTTCTCGGGGAGTCCGGGGAGATTTGCCCGGGGATTCCGAGGGATTTTCAGGGGAATCCGGGGGGATTTTCTCGGGGATTCAGGGGGGTTTTTCTCGGGGATTCAGGGGGGATTTTCCAGGGGATTCCGGGGGGATTTTCTCGCGTATTCCCGGGGCATTTTCCTGGAGATTCCAGGGGGATTTTATCGGGGATTCCGGGGGGATTATCCAGGGGATTCCGGGGGGTTTTTCCAGGGGATTCCGGGCATATTTTCCCGAGTATTACGGGCGAATTTTCTCGGGGATTCCGGGGAGATTTTCTTGGGGATTCCGGGGGGGCTTTCACAGGGATTTCTGGGGGATTTTCGCGTGGATTCCGGGGGGATTTTCTCGCGGATTCCGGGGGCTATTTTCCCGGGGATTCCGGGGGAAATTTCTCGGGGAGTCCGGGGGGATTTTCTAGGGGAATTCCGGGGGATTTTCTCGGGGATTCTGGGGGGATTTTTCCGGCGATTCCGGGTTGATTTTCCCGGGGACTCCGGGGGATTTTCTCGGGGATTTCTGGAGGATTTTCCCGGGGATTCCGGGCGGATTTTCTCGTGGATTCCGGGAGGATTTTCTCTTGGATTCCGGGAGGATTTTCCCGGGGAATTCCGAGGGATTTTCAGGGGAATCCGGGGGGATTTTCTCGGGGATTCCGGGGGGATTTTCTCGGGGATTCAGGGGGGATTTTCCACGGGATTCCGGGGGGATTTTCTCGGGGATTCCGGGGAGATTTTCTCACGTATTCCCGGGGCATTTTCCTGGAGATTCCAGGGGGATTTTATCGGGGATTCCGGGGGGATTATCCAGGGGATTCCGGGGGGATATTGCAGAGTATTCCGGGGGGATTTTCTGGGGGATTCCGGGGGGATTTTCCCGGCGAATTCCGGGGGGATTTTCTCGGGGATTCCGGGGAGATTTTCTCACGTATTCCCGGGGCATTTTCCTGGAGATTCCAGGGGGATTTTATCGGGGATTCCGGGGGGATTATCCAGGGGATTCCGGGGGGATATTGCAGAGTATTCCGGGGGGATTTTCTGGGGGATTCCGGGGGGATTTTCCCGGCGAATTCCGGGGGGATTTTCTCGGGGATTCCTAGGGGATTTTCCAGGGGATTCCGGGGTGATTATCCCGGGGATTTTCCTGGGGGATTTTCCCGGGGATTCCGGGGGATTTTCTCGGGGATTCCGGGTTGATTTTCCCGGGGAATTCCGAGGGATTTTCTCGGGGATTCCGGGGGAATCTTCCAGGGGATTCGGGGCGGATTTTCTCGGGGATTCCGGGGAGATTATCCCGGGGATTTCGGGGAGATTTTCTGGGGGATTCCTGGGGGATTTTCTCGGGGATAGCGGACGGATTATCACGGGGATTCCGGGATGAGTTTCTCGGGGAATTCAGGGGATTTTCCAGGGGATTCCGGGGGGATTTTCCCGGGGAATTCCGGGGGATTTTCTCGGGGATTCCGGGGGGTTTTTCCCGGGGATTTTCTCTCGGATTTTTTCCCCAATTTCAAGCATTTTTCCCGCAATTTTCCTGGATTTTTCCCAAATTTTCCCCATTTCTCACTGATTATTTTCCCCATTTCTCACTGATGTTTTTCCCCATTTTCCCCCCATTTCTCACTGATTTTTATCCCCCATTTTTCAATGATTTTTCCCATTTCTCTCTGATTTTTGCCCCATTTCACCATGATGTTTTCCCCGATTTCTCACTGATTTTTCCGTTGATTTTTCATGGATTTTTCCACCCATTTTTCGTGGATTTTTTCCCCATTTTTTCCCCATTTCTCACTGATTTTTTCCCCCATTTATCACTCCTTTTTCCCCATTTTTCCCCATTTCTCACTGATTTTTTCGCCATTTTTCATTGATTTTTCCGCCATTTTTCATGGATGTTTCCCCCAATTTTCATGGATATTTCCTGATTCCCCCCCATTTCTCACTGATATTTGCCCCCATTTCTCTCTGAATTATTCCCCCCATTTTTTCATGCTATTTCCCGCCCATTAATCACTGATTTTTTCCCCATTTCTCACCGACTTTTCCCCCCATTTCTCACTGATTTTTATCCCCCACTCTGACTGATTTTCCCAATTTTTCGTTGATCTTTTTCCCCATTCCTCACCGATTTTTCCCCCACTTCTCTCTGATTTTTCCATCATTTTTCATGGTTTTTCCCCCCCATTTCTCACTGATTTTACCCCCTTTCTCACTGATTTTATTAATGTTTGTATTTCTATTTCTATTTCTATTTATATTTATTATTATTGTTTTGCATGTTTATGTTTATGTTTATGTTTATGTTTATGTTTATGTTTATGTTTATGTTTATGTTTATGTTTATGTTTATGTTTATATCTATGCAGGTTAACGTTTGTGCATGTTTATGTCTATGTTTATATTTATGCATATTTATTTTTATGCCGGCGAACGCGGGCAGGCGTTTTATGTAAACGCCTATCCGCCGGGGTCCTAGAGAGGCCGCCATCTTGAGCGTGTCGGGACTCTCAAAATGGCGCCTCGGGCGGCACCCCGGCTGACCTGCCAAAAATGGCGGCAGAAAGGGCGGGAAAAAATCAGGACCCCGGTGTGTAGGCATAAGATGCCTGATTACATCGCCGACGCCGATCCGCTCGCCGCCAATTTTCCCGGATGTGTCAGAGCGTGCCGACAACGGCCCGCGCGGTCCGCGGTGCCGCGGGCGTGAGGGCGCCGGCGGGCGCGGACAGGCGTTTTATGTAAACGCCTATCCGCCGGGGGTCCTAGAGAGGCCGCCATCTTGAGTGTGTCCGCACTCTCAAAATGGCGGCTCGGGCGGCACCCCGGCTGACCTGCCAAAAATGGCGGCAGAAAGGGCGGGAAAAAATCAGGACCCCGGTGTGTAGGCATAAGATGCCTGATTACATCGCCGACGCCGATCCCGCTCGCCGACAATTTTCCCGGACGTGTCAGAACGTGCCGACAACGGCCGCGCGGTCCCCGGTGCCGCGGGCGTGAGGGCGCCGGCGGGCGCGGACAGGCGTTTTATGTAAACGCCTATCCGCCGGGGTCCTAGAGAGGCCGCCATCTTGAGTGTGTCCGCACTCTCAAAATGGCGCCTCGGGCGGCACCCCGGC
Organism: Sturnus vulgaris; assembly: GCF_052056855.1. Taxonomy (NCBI): domain Eukaryota; kingdom Metazoa; phylum Chordata; class Aves; order Passeriformes; family Sturnidae; genus Sturnus; species Sturnus vulgaris. The sequence continues at coordinate 7,135 of NW_028276649.1, read as the reverse complement.
TGACCTGCCAAAAATGGCGGCAGAAAGGGCGGGAAAAATATCAGGACCCCGGTGTGTAGGCATAAGATGCCTGATTACATCGCCGACGCCGATCCGCTCGCCGACAATTTTCCCGGACGTGTCAGAGCGTGCCGACAACGGCCGCGCGGTCCGCGGTGCCGCGGCGTGAGGGCGCCGGCGAGCGCGGACAGGCGTTTTATGTAAACGCCTATCCGCCGGGGTCCTAGAGAGGCCGCCATCTTGAGCGCTGCGCAGGGCTGGGTCCCGGCCCGCGGGCCCTTCCGCCATCCTGAGAGGGGCACGGTGCAGTACCCGCCTGTGTCCACACGGCGGCAGCACTGCCGCCCAACTCAGCCCGGCACTGCCGCCCTGTCAGGGACAGCCAGAGAAGGGAGAGAGTTCCAAGCACCAGAGTCCCCACCCGTCATAAAATCCTCTCAATGAACGCCCCAAAAAAACCCCGACCCAAACTAAAAATGCCTGCCTCTGACCAAATGAAAAAAAAAAAACTTTTATATATATAAATCATCTATTTTTTAATATTTAATTTCTAGTCATAATCTAGACATATTTCATATATTCAATTTAATTGCTATTCTATTTATCATATATACAATATTATTTTATTATTCATTATATACATAGATTTATATTACTAATGTTATTTCTATTTTATCTATATCCATCTATACTTGGAGGTTCATAGTTTTTAATATTATTTCTTTAAAAGCTCTGCCTCTAACCAAATAGAAACAAAAAACTCGATTATTTTAAATTATATTTGAATATATTTTTCTATTTAGTTTTCATATTTATATCTGTAGATTTATATGTCTATATTGTGTATTCTATATTTATATACTATTTAATGTAGTTTTTACTAGTATATTAATATACTAGATGCTATTTACATTCTATTATAACATACTATTTAATAGAACATATTAAAATCGATAAATTATTTCTATTACATACTACATACATGTATTTTATATTTATATTTATTTCTATAGATTTATACTTACATATATATATGCATATATAGTTATAATAATTTTATGTCAGTATCTATTTTTGCATATTTGTATATTTTTGCCTATATTATTTTCAAAAAACCCTCCTCTAACCAAATAAAAACCAATAAAACATTCCTTTTAAAGTCTGAATATTTATATATTTCTATTTTCATAACAGAATATAATGTAATGTAATATATTTATATATTGGTTTCTTATATTTGCTTCTATATTTTTATTCTTTATCTTTTCTATTTACAGTATCTATAAAAAAACCTACTCTATCCAAACACAAGCCAATAAAACATTCCTTTTAGACTATATTTAGCTATTTTTTAAGGTTCTGTTTTTCATGCATTCTACACCCACCCCTCCCTCTCAATGTTCTGGCACCCACCATGACCCCCCGCCATGCCCGACTCACCTGCTCCTCCAGCGCAGCCCGGCTCCCTCTCCCAGGGACCTTGGGGTGCCCCAAACCACGTCGAGCCCCCCTCAGCCTTTTTTCCTCACCCCAAAGAAGGCACAGAACGACTCCTTTAATGAAGTTGTTTTAACAATTGTAAGGCTAGAGCTTTTGGTATCCACTGCTTGCCATCCCTTGTAAACCAATTTTTTTCTTCTTTCTTCTGCAGCTTAATAAACCTCTTTTTTTCCCCATAGTTTTCCAAATGCATGTATTACCGCATATGCATATTTAGAATCAGTAAATATATTTAATGTCTTGTCCTGCTATAATTCACAGGCTCTCACAAGCGTGTGCAGCTCTGCTGTCTGAGCTGACCAGGTGGCTGGTAACCTCCCCCCTTCCTTTAATTGCTTTCCATTCACGATAGAGTATCCTGTAAATCATGAAGAATGGGGGGAAAAATCAGTGAGAAATGGGGAAAAAAATCCCTGAAGAATGGGGGGAAAAATCAGTGAGAAATGGGGAAAAGTGGGGAAAAAATCCGTTAGAAATGGGGGGGGGGGGGGGGGGGGGGGAATCAATGAGAAATCGGGGAAAAACATAAGTAAGAAACGGGGGGGAAAAGTCCATGAAAAATGGGGAAAAATCAGTGGGAAATGGGGATAAATCTGGAAAAAATCCATGAAAAATGGGGAAAAAAATCAGTGAGAAATGGGGAAAAAAATCCCTGAAAAATGGGGGAAAATATCAGTGAGAAATGGGAAAAAATGGGGAAAAAAATCATTGATAAATCGGGGGAAAAATCAGTGTGAAAGGGGGGGAAAAATCGGGATCGGGGCCGTGGACCGGGACTGGGATCGGGGACCGGGACGGGGAAATGGGACAGGGACCGGGATCGCGGACGGGGACCTGGGACAGGGACCGGAACCGGGATCGGGGACGGGGACTGGAGACAGGGACCGGGACCGGGATTGGGGACTGGGACCAGGACCGTGATCGGGTTCCGGGACGGGGAACTGGGACTGGGACCAGGATCGGGGACCGGAACCGGGGACTGGGACCGGGACCAGGACTGGGGACGGGGACTGGGGACAGTGACCGGGACTGCAATCGGCACCGCCCCCCGAACCGCTCCCGGAACCGCTCCCCGGGCTACCCCGGCACGGCGACCGGGAACGCCCCCGGCACCGCCCCGGCACCGCCCCCGGTGCCGCCCCCGACACTGCCCCGGCACCGCCCCGGGTAGCGCCCCCGGCACCGCCCCCGGGGCGGGCCGCCGAACGCACGCGATGACGCGCGGGGGGCGGGACGGCGCGGGGCGGTGACGCGCTTCATGCCAGGAGCAGGGCCGGGTGCGACGAAGACGGGAGCGGGCCGACCCGATACCGCGCGGGGCCGCGGGCCCGGCGGAGCCCGGCCCGCTGGGTAGGGGCCGCCAATGGCACCGGGGCTTCTGCTTCGGCTTCTGTCCGTGTCGGCGGGGAGGCCCCAGCCAGCGGTGCCCCTCTCCCTCGGCGGCACGGGCGTGGAACTCGGCATCGGGCGCTGCATCGCCGCGGACAGCAGGGGGCGCACGGGTACCGATACTGCCATGGGGCCCGGCGCTGCTCTCCTGCTCCGCCGCCAGGCGGCGCTGCGCTGCCGTCCTGCCGCGCCTCCGGGCACGCTCGGTTTCCTCGGGACCCCGGGCCCCGCCTGTCCCGCCGCTGCGGAGGCGGGGGATGCTTTATGGGACTGCCCGAGCTGGCAGTGCCGGGTCTGGGGCGTTGGGGCGCGCCTTGGGGGGCTGCGGGTGCGCTCGTTTCCTCTTCTGCATGGCCTTCTGTGTGAGCATCTCTCGTTGCGACTGCTCTTGGAGAGTCAAACCCCTCCTCCTAAGTGGTCTCAGGAGCCTGGCAGGGTGAGTTTTGTTTCACAGGGGAAAGGGCCACTGGTCGTGTCCAGAGACCTGTGCACCCAGCCAGGTTTCTGCCTGATAAAATTCCAAATGGATGAGGATTTCTCCCAGCCCCAAGCTGCCCCCACCTGTAACCCTGGCTGCCTTTGGGGTGCCCAAAGCCTCCTCTGTGCAGATCTCAGGAACCTGGGAGGGGTGAACAATGTTGCACAGGGAAAAACCCCACAGATTTTATCTCCGGGCCTGGGGCCAGGAGCAGGCATTTGCGTGCTATAATTCCAGAAGGAGCACGGTGTCTCCCAGACCCAAGCCGCATCCAGCTGTGACCCAGCTGCTCTTGGAGTGCCAAAAGCCTCCTCGTAGCTGATCTCAGGAACCCTGGAAGGGTGAGTTTGGTTTCACAGGGAAAAGGCCTCCGTTTGTGTCCAGAGATCAAATAAGGGACTCTGCTTTTCCTCTAGTTCTCCTTCCTGTTTTCACCTGGGCTACAAGGATGGGCATGGCCTGTATTTCTCATATCAAAGTGATGTTACTAAATTTGTCCAGAAGTTCTGATTGTTATTTTTATTAGTAGTAGTAATTTTCTGATAGAAAACACTCTCATTTTGCCTTTCCCACGTTGTTTCCAGGTGCTGCCCAGGATGGACATCTGTGGTCTCAGACCGTGATTCCCGAGGAGCAAGGAAAGCCTTTTCCTCACCTGCACAGTTCAGGTGGATGGGACAGAATTGGTGTGGCCTGACAAGGCAGGAAAAGCTGTCTGTGTTCTGGAGTGCCTTGAAAGCTTTCTCCGTCAGGTTTGGAAGGGGTTTCTCTTTGGGATTTCTTGTGATGCAGCACCACGGGTATCCCTTTGGAAGGGGTTTCTCTTTGGGATTTCTTGTGATGCAGCACCACGGGTATCCCTTTGTGCCAAGTCCAGTGCTAAAGGATTGAAGAACTGACAAGTGGGGTCTGGGAATGAAAATGCCGCTAATAAAATTAAGCAAAGAATACAATAAGAGAAATGAGCATCCTTTTAATGTCTGAAATAGTTAGGAATAAAAATGCTGGAAAAGGCACTCTGAAATTGGTGTCACTTGTCATGGATAAAACCCCAGAGTGAGGAATCAGAGCAGAAGTTGAGAGCTGGAATCCTTCTGCAGTCGACTTAATTTTCTTTTCCTCCTCTCTTTCAGGACAGGAAGAATCACGACTCTCCTGCCATCTTTGCCAAGAGCTGTGGTGTTTTGATCAGCCAAAGCCCAGAGGCTTCAGCACCAGAGGTCTGAGCCTGGAGGGCTCCTGGTGCTGCCGTGCTGTGGGCTATGTCAGAGGATGCAGGGTTCCTCTTTGCCTCCTGCTGGGATTAACTGCCATGGGAATGTGGGATCTGGGTGAAACTCCAGCTCTCCTGGTGTTCAGGGGAGCAAGGTCTGAGGGACTCCTCTCTGGGGATGTGCGGTGAAGGACTGAATAGTGTGAAGGAGAGTATTTATAAACTGTATCACTGTTTCTCCCAAAATTGGGGTGGAGCGGTGATGGGGGTGGTTGGGTTTGGTCTGGGCCTGTTATTCTTTGTGCAATTTTTAAATTCTCTTGTATGATTTACTGTCCGGTATCTTTCTAACAAAAGCTGACATAAATTTAGATTAAGGATTAGAACTTGGGTCCATTCATTGCAAACATTTGACAAGGCTGGAGGACTGGGGGTGGTGACTGCTCTCAGGAAAGGTTACTTATTAATACTGTGTCAGATTTCCCGCAGTGACTGTCAGGCCTGCATGGCTGTGAGTTCGTGCTCTTCTCACTGGGGAAATAAGTTCAGCAAAATTAGAAATGTTAGAAAAATCCAGCCAAAAAATTCCACCTCTGTACCCTCTAAGTTTTCCCAGTTTTTCCCAGCTAGGAGCTGCACAGAAGTCAGGCAGGGGAAGTGACAACAGGGAACAGCTGAAAAATTCAAAGGCACAAAGAGGAAAGGGGAAAGGTTTCAGAAAACAATTCTATGGTCTAAGAATAATTTCTGATTCCCTACTGAGAAGAACACGAACTCACAGCCATTCAGGCCTGACAGTCCCCTGCAGTGAGAGCTCAGCACACATCCACAGAGGCAAGTCCAGCATCTTAAATGAAAAAATAAAAATAAAAACCAGAAAAAAAAGGTGATTTCTTCTGCTTCAGAGTTATTTCAAGTTCTTAAAGCCAAGCAACATTTGCTCTTGATTTTGGTTGGGTGAATCATGAGCAGTGGGCACGGTCATGCCATTCATTGAGCAGAAAACCCGGGGTCATTTAGAGGGGACACAAGAACTGTTTGTGTAGCGACCTCGGGCTGCAGAGGGGCAGGAGAAAGGCCAAGGAGCTCCCTGGGGCCACCAGGGCCTGTGGGGAACAGAATGGACGCTTGGATGACCAGTGGAGGTGAGGAGTGGATCTGAGTTCATCTACAGGGAAATAAGGAGGGGATACTCTGGAGTGAAAAGCTGAGGTGATGAGTTCACCCACCTGGGCACGAGTTGTGTTTGCACAAAGTGGGAACAGAGGTGAAGGTCAATCCAAAGTCGATCCTGCTTGACCTCTGAATTCCAGGATAAGTTTTACAAGCTGCCAAATGAGGGAGTAAAAAAGACACAAAATGAAACCGAGAGCATTCATGAGGTTCCTGGGAGTCCATTACACTGTTGTCATAGAATTCTTAATGAGTTTTGAGCTTTTAATGACAACAATTCAGTACTTTCTTTGGATTATTCACTGTGTAGGATTTGGGGTTTATCTGGATTTTAAAGGCGTCGTGGTGCCCTGACACTGCTCAGGAGCTGGTAGGAAAAGCAGGGTCAGAGCTCCTGGCAGGCACAGGGTGTTTTTTCCCAGAGTGGACTGTGGAGGAATTGTTTGGGCCTTGGATTGTCCCCTCTGGGTGATGCCAGTTGCTGTGATTTGTGTAATTCCATACATTTAACTCCCAATACTTCCCAGCCCAGGAGCTTGAGCTGACAGGGCAGCACACAGATTGTTCTCTGTGCTGTGCCCCGATTTGGGGTTGGCTGTCAGCTTTGCTAGCTCCCGTGAATTATGCCCATAGCCCCGAATTCCCTGCTCAATTCCCACTGCCATAACCTCACAGCGCCTCATGGAGTGGGGATATACTGTGGCAGGAAGCTCAGCAGCATCGGCACAGGGACAGGTGTATATTCCAAAGAATTTGCTGTTTCAAACCCTCATCCCCCAGCCCCGCCGATGTCCCTGGGGGGCACTTGACAGAGTTACCTGGATTTCAGCTGATTTCACCCCCCCGAGCTCGGGCTCCAGGTGATCTTTTCAAGCAGGAGAAGGCAGGGGCCGGAGGCGCTCGTGGCCCGTGCCGAGGCAGTCCCTGGGGCCACGAGAGGACATCTCTCCTCTGCAGAATTTCAGTTCTTTCCAGAGCCTCAGCAGTGACAGAGGACAAAGAGGAAGATGAGGAGGAGGAAGAAGGGGGAGAGGGTTTGAGAGGAGGGGGAAGCCCAAATCCGTGCTGTGTGCGGAGCTCCGACAGCACGCTGCAGCCCGCAGCTCAGTGTGAGCACGGGGCAGAGGAGGCGATTTCTGGCATTCAATCACCCTGAGGCGGGGCCCGGCACCGCCCCTGCAGCACCGTCCCCAACACAGCTCGGTACCCGCTCCGGGATCACCCGGCCCCGCCCCCGGTGCCGCCCGGGACCACTGGGGGACCCGCCCCTAAAGCACCGCCCCGGCCCCGCCCGGTTCCCCGTCCCCGGACCTCCGTGCCCCGCCTCGCCAAGCCCCGGCTCCGCCCCGAGCCTGCCCGGGCTGCGCCGGGACCATCGCTGG